>NW_027045335.1:0-188775 GCF_963576615.1 Watersipora subatra | reverse complement strand
GTAAACTCAACCTATATGGTAAACTCAACCTATATGGTAAACTCAACCTATATGGTAAACTCAACCTATATGGTAAACTCAACCTATATGGTAAACTCAACCTATATGGTAAACTCAACCTATATGGTAAACTCAACCTATATGGTAAACTCAACCTATATGGTAAACTCAACCTATATGGTAAACTCAACCTATATGGTAAACTCAACCTATATGGTAAACTCAACCTATATGGTAAACTCAACCTATATGGTAAACTCAACCTATATGGTAAACTCAACCTATATGGTAAACTCAACCTATATGGTAAACTCAACCTATATGGTATACTCAACCTATATGGTAAACTCAACCTATATGGTAAACTCAACCTATATGGTAAACTCAACCTATATGGTAAACTCAACCTATATGGTAAACTCAACCTATATGGTAAACTCAACCTATATGGTAAACTCAACCTATATGGTAAACTCAACCTATATGGTAAACTCAACCTATATGGTAAACTCAACCTATATGGTAAACTCAACCTATATGGTAAACTCAACCTATATGGTAAACTCAACCTATATGGTAAACTCAACCTATATGGTAAACTCAACCTATATGGTAAACTCAACCTATATGGTAAACTCAACCTATATGGTAAACTCAACCTATATGGTAAACTCAACCTATATGGTAAACTCAACCTATATGGTAAACTCAACCTATATGGTAAACTCAACCTATATGGTAAACTCAACCTATATGGTAAACTCAACCTATATGGTAAACTCAACCTATATGGTAAACTCAACCTATATGGTAAACTCAACCTATATGGTAAACTCAACCTATATGGTAAACTCAACCTATATGGTAAACTCAACCTATATGGTAAACTCAACCTATATGGTAAACTCAACCTATATGGTAAACTCAACCTATATGGTAAACTCAACCTATATGGTAAACTCAACCTATATGGTAAACTCAACCTATATGGTAAACTCAACCTATATGGTAAACTCAACCTATATGGTAAACTCAACCTATATGGTAAACTCAACCTATATGGTAAACTCAACCTATATGGTAAACTCAACCTATATGGTAAACTCAACCTATATGGTAAACTCAACCTATATGGTAAACTCAACCTATATGGTAAACTCAACCTATATGGTAAACTCAACTATATGGTAAACTCAACCTATATGGTAAACTCAACCTATATGGTAAACTCAACCTATATGGTAAACTCAACCTATATGGTAAACTCAACCTATATGGTAAACTCAACCTATATGGTAAACTCAACCTATATGTAAACTCAACCTATATGGTAAACTCAACCTATATGGTAAACTCAACCTATATGGTAAACTCAACATATATGGTAAACTCAACCTATATGGTAAACTCAACCTATATGGTAAACTCAACCTATATAGTAAACTCAACCTATATGGTAAACTCAACCTATATGGTAAACTCAACATATATGGTAAACTCAACCTATATGGTAAACTCAACCTATATGGTAAACTCAACCTATATGGTAAACTCAACCTATATAGTAAACTCAACCTATATGGTAAACTCAACCTATATGGTAAACTCAACCTATATAGTAAACTCAACCTATATGGTAAACTCAACCTATATGGTAAACTCAACATATATGGTAAACTCAACATATATGGTAAACTCAACCTTTATGGTAAACTCAACCTATATAGTAAACTCAACCTATATGGTATACTCAACCTATATGGTAAACTCAACCTATATAGTAAACTCAACCTATATGGTAAACTCAACCTATATGGTAAACCCAACCTATATGGTAAACTCAACCTCTATGGTAAACTCAACATATATGGTAAACTCAACCTATATGGTAAACTCAACCTATATGATAAACTCAACCTATATGGTAAACTCAACCTTTATGGTATACTCAACCTTTATGGTAAACTCAACCTATATGGTAAACTCAACCTTTATGGTATACTCAACTATATGGTAAACTCAACCTATATGGTAAACTCAACCTATATGGTAAACTCAACCTCTATGGTACACTCAACATATATGGTAAACTCAACCTATATGGTAAACTCAACTATATGGTAAACTCAACCTATATGGTAAACTCAACCTATATGGTAAACTCAACCTATATGGTAAACTCAACATATATGGTAAACTCAACATATATGGTAAACTCAACCTATATGGTAAACTCAACCTATATGGTAAACTCAACCTATATAGTAAACTCAACCTATATGGTAAACTCAACTATATGGTAAACTCAACATATATGGTAAACTCAACCTATATGGTAAACTCAACCTATATGGTAAACTCAACCTTTATGGTAAACTCAACCTATATAGTAAACTCAACCTATATAGTAAACTCAACCTATATGGTAAACTCAACCTATATGGTAAACCCAACCTATATGGTAAACTCAACCTCTATGGTAAACTCAACATATATGGTAAACTCAACCTATATGGTAAACTCAACCTATATGATAAACTCAACCTATATGGTAAACTCAACCTTTATGGTATACTCAACCTTTATGGTAAACTCAACCTATATGGTAAACTCAACCTTTATGGTATACTCAACTATATGGTAAACTCAACCTATATGGTAAACTCAACCTATATGGTAAACTCAACCTCTATGGTACACTCAACATATATGGTAAACTCAACCTATATGGTAAACTCAACTATATGGTAAACTCAACCTATATGGTAAACTCAACCTATATGGTAAACTCAACCTATATGGTAAACTCAACCTATATGGTAAACTCAACCTGTATGGTAAACTCAACCTATATGGTAAACTCAACCTATATGGTAAACTCAACTATATGGTAAACTCAACCTATATGGTAAACTCAACCTATATGGTAAACTCAACCTCTATGGTAAACTCAACATATATGGTAAACTCAACCTATATGGTAAACTCAACCTATATGATAAACTCAACCTATATGGTAAACTCAACCTATATGGTAAACTCAACCTATATGGTAAACTCAACCTATATGGTAAACTCAACCTATATGGTAAACTCAACCTATATGGTAAACTCAACCTATATGGTAAACTCAACCTATATGATAAACTCAACCTATATGGTAAACTCAACCTATATAGTAAACTCAACCTATATGGTAAACTCAACATATATGGTAAACTCAACTATATGGTAAACTCAACCTTTATGGTAAACTCAACCTATATGGTAAACTCAACCTATATGGTAAACTCAACCTATATGGTAAACTCAACCTATATGGTAAACTCAACCTATATGGTAAACTCAACCTACATGGTAAACTCAACCTATATGGTAAACTCAACCTATATGGTAAACTCAACCTATATGGTAAACTCAACTATATGGTAAACTCAACATATATGGTAAACTCAACATATATGGTAAACTCAACCTATATGGTATACTCAACCTATATGGTAAACTCAACCTATATGGTAAACTCAACCTATATGGTAAACTCAACCTATATGGTAAACTCAACCTATATGGTAAACTCAACCTATATGGTAAACTCAACCTCTATGGTAAACTCAACATATATGGTAAACTCAACCTATATGGTAAACTCAACCTATATGATAAACTCAACCTATATGGTAAACTCAACCTATATGGTAAACTCAACATATATGGTAAACTCAACATATATGGTAAACTCAACCTATATGGTAAACTCAACCTATATGGTAAACCCAACCTATATGGTAAACTAAACCTGTATGGCAAACTCAACCTATATGGTAAACTCAACCTATATTGTAAACTCAACCTATATGGTAAACTCAACCTTTATGGTATACTCAACCTATATGGTAAACTCAACCTATATGGTAAACTCAACCTATATGGTAAACTCAACTATATGGTAAACTCAACATATATGGTAAACTCAACCTATATGGTAAACTCAACCTATATGGTAAACTCAACCTTTATGGTAAACTCAACCTATATGGTAAACTCAACCTGTATGGTAAACTCAACATATATGGTAAACTCAACCTATATGGTAAACTCAACCTTTATGGTATACTCAACCTATATGGTAAACTCAACATATATGGTAAACTCAACCTATATGGTAAACTCAACCTATATGGTAAACTCAACCTATATGGTAAACTCAACCTATATGGTAAACTCAACCTATATGGTAAACTCAACATATATGGTAAACTCAACCTATATGGTAAACTCAACCTGTATGGTAAACTCAACATATATGGTAAACTCAACCTATATGGTAAACTCAACCTTTATGGTATACTCAACCTATATGGTAAACTCAACATATATGGTAAACTCAACCTATATGGTAAACTCAACCTATATGGTAAACTCAACCTATATGGTAAACTCAACCTTTATGGTATACTCAACCTATATGGTAAACTCAACATATATGGTAAACTCAACTATATGGTAAACTCAACCTATATGGTAAACTCAACCTTTATGGTAAACTCAACCTATATAGTAAACTCAACCTATATGGTAAACTCAACCTATATAGTAAACTCAACCTATATGGTAAACTCAACATATATGGTAAACTCAACCTATATGGTAAACTCAACCTAGATGATAAACTCAACCTATATGGTAAACTCAACCTATATGGTAAACTCAACCTATATGGTAAACTCAACCTATATGGTAAACTCAACCTATATGGTAAACTCAACCTCTATGGTAAACTCAACATATATGGTAAACTCAACCTATATGGTAAACTCAACCTATATGGTAAACTCAACCTTTATGGTAAACTCAACCTATATGGTAAACTCAACCTATATGGTAAACTCAACCTATATGGTAAACTCAACCTATATGGTAAACTCAACCTGTATGGTAAACTCAACCTATATGGTAAACTCAACCTATATGGTAAACTCAACCTATATGGTAAACTCAACCTATATGGTAAACTCAACCTATATGGTAAACTCAACCTCTATGGTAAACTCAACATATATGGTAAACTCAACCTATATGGTAAACTCAACCTATATGGTAAACTCAACCTATATGGTAAACTCAACCTATATGGTAAACTCAACCTATATGATAAACTCAACCTATATGGTAAACTCAACATATATGGTAAACCCAACCTATATGTTAAACTCAACCTATATGGTAAACTCAACCTCTATGGTAAACTCAACATATATGGTAAACTCAACCTATATGGTAAACTCAACCTATATGATAAACTCAACCTATATGGTAAACTCAACCTATATGGTAAACTCAACCTATATGGTAAACTCAACCTATATGGTAAACTCAACATATATAGTAAACTCAACCTATATGGTATACTCAACCTATATGATAAACTCAACCTGTATGGTAAACTCAACCTATATGAAAAACTCAACCTACATGGTAAACTCAACCTATATGGTAAACTCAACCTATATGGTAAACTCAACCTATATGGTAAACTCAACTATATGGTAAACTCAACATATATGGTAAACTCAACATATATGGTAAACTCAACCTATATGGTATACTCAACCTATATGGTAAACTCAACCTATATGGTAAACTCAACCTATATGGTAAACTCAACCTATATGGTAAACTCAACCTATATGGTAAACTCAACCTTTATGGTAATCTCAACATATATGGTAAACTCAACCTATATGGTAAACTCAACCTATATGGTAAACCCAACCTATATGGTAAACTAAACCTGTATGGTAAACTCAACCTATATGGTAAACTCAACCTATATTGTAAACTCAACCTATATGGTAAACTCAACCTTTATGGTATACTCAACCTATATGGTAAACTCAACCTATATGGTAAACTCAACCTATATGGTAAACTCAACTATATGGTAAACTCAACATATATGGTAAACTCAACCTATATGGTAAACTCAACCTATATGGTAAACTCAACCTTTATGGTAAACTCAACCTATATAGTAAACTCAACCTATATGGTAAACTCAACCTATATAGTAAACTCAACCTATATGGTAAACTCAACATATATGGTAAACTCAACATATATGGTATACTCAACCTATATGGTAAACTCAACCTATATAGTAAACTCAACCTATATGGTAAACTCAACCTATATAGTAAACTCAACCTATATGGTAAACTCAACCTATATGGTAAACTCAACATATATGGTAAACTCCACATATTTGGTAAACTCAACCTATATGGTAAACTCAACCTTTATGGTAAACTCAACCTATATGGTAAACTCAACCTATATGGTAAACTCAACCTATATGGTAAACTCAACCTATATGGTAAACTCAACCTATATGGTAAACTCAACCTATATGGTAAACTCAACCTATATGGTAAACTCAACCTACATGGTAAACTCAACCTATATGGTAAACTCAACCTATATGGTAAACTCAACCTATATGGTAAACTCAACCTTTATGGTAAACTCAACCTATATGGTAAACTCAACCTATATGGTAAACTCAACTATATGGTAAACTCAACCTATATGGTAAACTCAACCTATATGGTAAACTCAACCTCTATGGTAAACTCAACATATATGGTAAACTCAACCTATATGGTAAACTCAACCTATATGATAAACTCAACCTATATGGTAAACTCAACCTATATGGTAAACTCAACATATATGGAAAACTCAACCTATATGGTAAACTCAACCTATATGGTAAACTCAACCTATATGGTAAACTCAACCTATATGGTAAACTCAACCTATATGATAAACTCAACCTATATGGTAAACTCAACCTATATAGTAAACTCAACCTATATGGTAAACTCAACCTATATGATAAACTCAACCTATATGGTAAACTCAACATATATGGTAAACTCAACCTATATGGTAAACTCAACCTATATGGTAAACTCAACTATATGGTAAACTCAACCTATATGGTAAACTCAACCTATATGGTAAACTCAACCTATATGGTAAACTCAACCTATATGGTAAACTCAACCTGTATGGTAAACTCAACCTATATGGTAAACTCAACCTATATGGTAAACTCAACTATATGGTAAACTCAACCTATATGGTAAACTCAACCTATATGGTAAACTCAACCTCTATGGTAAACTCAACATATATGGTAAACTCAACCTATATGGTAAACTCAACCTATATGATAAACTCAACCTATATGGTAAACTCAACCTATATGGTAAACTCAACCTATATGGTAAACTCAACCTATATGGTAAACTCAACCTATATGGTAAACTCAACCTATATGGTAAACTCAACCTATATGGTAAACTCAACCTATATGATAAACTCAACCTATATGGTAAACTCAACCTATATAGTAAACTCAACCTATATGGTAAACTCAACATATATGGTAAACTCAACTATATGGTAAACTCAACCTTTATGGTAAACTCAACCTATATGGTAAACTCAACCTATATGGTAAACTCAACCTATATGGTAAACTCAACCTATATGGTAAACTCAACCTATATGGTAAACTCAACCTACATGGTAAACTCAACCTATATGGTAAACTCAACCTATATGGTAAACTCAACCTATATGGTAAACTCAACTATATGGTAAACTCAACATATATGGTAAACTCAACATATATGGTAAACTCAACCTATATGGTATACTCAACCTATATGGTAAACTCAACCTATATGGTAAACTCAACCTATATGGTAAACTCAACCTATATGGTAAACTCAACCTATATGGTAAACTCAACCTATATGGTAAACTCAACCTCTATGGTAAACTCAACATATATGGTAAACTCAACCTATATGGTAAACTCAACCTATATGATAAACTCAACCTATATGGTAAACTCAACCTATATGGTAAACTCAACATATATGGTAAACTCAACATATATGGTAAACTCAACCTATATGGTAAACTCAACCTATATGGTAAACCCAACCTATATGGTAAACTAAACCTGTATGGCAAACTCAACCTATATGGTAAACTCAACCTATATTGTAAACTCAACCTATATGGTAAACTCAACCTTTATGGTATACTCAACCTATATGGTAAACTCAACCTATATGGTAAACTCAACCTATATGGTAAACTCAACTATATGGTAAACTCAACATATATGGTAAACTCAACCTATATGGTAAACTCAACCTATATGGTAAACTCAACCTTTATGGTAAACTCAACTTATATAGTAAACTCAACCTATATGGTAAACTCAACCTATATAGTAAACTCAACCTATATGGTAAACTCAACATATATGGTAAACTCAACATATATGGTATACTCAACCTATATGGTAAACTCAACCTATATAGTAAACTCAACCTATATGGTAAACTCAACCTATATAGTAAACTCAACCTATATGGTAAACTCAACCTACATGGTAAACTCAACCTATATGGTAAACTCAACCTATATGGTAAACTCAACCTATATGGTAAACTCAACTATATGGTAAACTCAACATATATGGTAAACTCAACCTATATGGTAAACTCAACCTATATGGTAAACTCAACCTTTATGGTAAACTCAACCTATATAGTAAACTCAACCTATATGGTATACTCAACCTATATGGTAAACTCAACCTATATAGTAAACTCAACCTATATGGTAAACTCAACCTATATAGTAAACTCAACCTATATGGTAAACTCAACCTATATAGTAAACTCAACCTATATGGTAAACTCAACCTATATAGTAAACTCAACCTATATGGTAAACTCAACCTACATGGTAAACTCAACCTATATGGTAAACTCAACCTATATGGTAAACTCAACCTATATGGTAAACTCAACCTTTATGGTATACTCAACCTATATGGTAAACTCAACCTATATGGTAAACTCAACCTATATGGTAAACTCAACTATATGGTAAACTCAACCTATATAGTAAACTCAACCTATATGGTAAACTCAACCTATATAGTAAACTCAACCTATATGGTAAACTCAACATATATGGTAAACTCAACATATATGGTAAACTCAACATATATGGTAAACTCAACCTATATGGTAAACTCAACCTATATGGTAAACTCAACCTATATAGTAAACTCAACCTATATGGTAAACTCAACTATATGGTAAACTCAACATATATGGTAAACTCAACCTATATGGTAAACTCAACCTATATGGTAAACTCAACCTTTATGGTAAACTCAACCTATATAGTAAACTCAACCTATATGGTATACTCAACCTATATGGTAAACTCAACCTATATAGTAAACTCAACCTATATGGTAAACTCAACCTATATGGTAAACTCAACCTATATGGTAAACTCAACCTATATGGTAAACTCAACCTATATGGTAAACTCAACCTATATGGTAAACTCAACATATATGGTAAACTCATCCTATATGGTAAACTCAACCTATATGGTAAACTCAACCTTTATGGTAAACTCAACCTATATAGTAAACTCAACCTATATGGTAAACTCAACCTATATAGTAAACTCAACCTATATGGTAAACTCAACTATATGGTAAACTCAACATATATGGTAAACTCAACCTATATGGTAAACTCAACCTTTATGGTATACTCAACCTTTATGGTAAACTCAACCTATATGGTAAACTCAACCTTTATGGTATACTCAACCTATATGGTAAACTCAACTATATGGTAAACTCAACCTATATGGTAAACTCAACCTATATGGTAAACTCAACCTCTATGGTAAACTCAACATATATGGTAAACTCAACCTATATGGTAAACTCAACCTATATGATAAACTCAACCTATATGGTAAACTCAACCTTTATGGTATACTCAACCTTTATGGTAAACTCAACCTATATGGTAAACTCAACCTATATGGTAAACTCAACCTATATGGTAAACTCAACCTATATGGTAAACTCAACCTATATGATAAACTCAACCTATATGGTATACTCAACCTATATGGTAAACTAAACCTGTATGGTAAACTCAACCTATATGGTAAACTCAACCTATATTGTAAACTCAACCTATATGGTAAACTCAACCTATATGGTATACTCAACCTATATGGTAAACTCAACCTCTATGGTAAACTCAACATATATGGTAAACTCAACCTATATGGTAAACTCAACCTATATGGTAAACTCAACTATATGGTAAACTCAACCTATATGGTAAACTCAACCTATATGGTAAACTCAACCTATATGGTAAACTCAACCTATATGGTAAACTCAACCTGTATGGTAAACTCAACCTATATGGTAAACTCAACCTATATGGTAAACTCAACTATATGGTAAACTCAACCTATATGGTAAACTCAACCTATATGGTAAACTCAACCTCTATGGTAAACTCAACATATATGGTAAACTCAACCTATATGGTAAACTCAACCTATATGATAAACTCAACCTATATGGTAAACTCAACCTATATGGTAAACTCAACATATATGGAAAACTCAACCTATATGGTAAACTCAACCTATATGGTAAACTCAACCTATATGGTAAACTCAACCTATATGGTAAACTCAACCTATATGATAAACTCAACCTATATGGTAAACTCAACCTATATAGTAAACTCAACCTATATGGTAAACTCAACCTATATGATAAACTCAACCTATATGGTAAACTCAACATATATGGTAAACTCAACCTATATGGTAAACTCAACCTATATGGTAAACTCAACTATATGGTAAACTCAACCTATATGGTAAACTCAACCTATATGGTAAACTCAACCTATATGGTAAACTCAACCTATATGGTAAACTCAACCTGTATGGTAAACTCAACCTATATGGTAAACTCAACCTATATGGTAAACTCAACTATATGGTAAACTCAACCTATATGGTAAACTCAACCTATATGGTAAACTCAACCTCTATGGTAAACTCAACATATATGGTAAACTCAACCTATATGGTAAACTCAACCTATATGATAAACTCAACCTATATGGTAAACTCAACCTATATGGTAAACTCAACCTATATGGTAAACTCAACCTATATGGTAAACTCAACCTATATGGTAAACTCAACCTATATGGTAAACTCAACCTATATGGTAAACTCAACCTATATGATAAACTCAACCTATATGGTAAACTCAACCTATATAGTAAACTCAACCTATATGGTAAACTCAACATATATGGTAAACTCAACTATATGGTAAACTCAACCTTTATGGTAAACTCAACCTATATGGTAAACTCAACCTATATGGTAAACTCAACCTATATGGTAAACTCAACCTATATGGTAAACTCAACCTATATGGTAAACTCAACCTACATGGTAAACTCAACCTATATGGTAAACTCAACCTATATGGTAAACTCAACCTATATGGTAAACTCAACTATATGGTAAACTCAACATATATGGTAAACTCAACATATATGGTAAACTCAACCTATATGGTATACTCAACCTATATGGTAAACTCAACCTATATGGTAAACTCAACCTATATGGTAAACTCAACCTATATGGTAAACTCAACCTATATGGTAAACTCAACCTATATGGTAAACTCAACCTCTATGGTAAACTCAACATATATGGTAAACTCAACCTATATGGTAAACTCAACCTATATGATAAACTCAACCTATATGGTAAACTCAACCTATATGGTAAACTCAACATATATGGTAAACTCAACATATATGGTAAACTCAACCTATATGGTAAACTCAACCTATATGGTAAACCCAACCTATATGGTAAACTAAACCTGTATGGCAAACTCAACCTATATGGTAAACTCAACCTATATTGTAAACTCAACCTATATGGTAAACTCAACCTTTATGGTATACTCAACCTATATGGTAAACTCAACCTATATGGTAAACTCAACCTATATGGTAAACTCAACTATATGGTAAACTCAACATATATGGTAAACTCAACCTATATGGTAAACTCAACCTATATGGTAAACTCAACCTTTATGGTAAACTCAACCTATATAGTAAACTCAACCTATATGGTAAACTCAACCTATATAGTAAACTCAACCTATATGGTAAACTCAACATATATGGTAAACTCAACATATATGGTATACTCAACCTATATGGTAAACTCAACCTATATAGTAAACTCAACCTATATGGTAAACTCAACCTATATAGTAAACTCAACCTATATGGTAAACTCAACCTACATGGTAAACTCAACCTATATGGTAAACTCAACCTATATGGTAAACTCAACCTATATGGTAAACTCAACTATATGGTAAACTCAACATATATGGTAAACTCAACCTATATGGTAAACTCAACCTATATGGTAAACTCAACCTTTATGGTAAACTCAACCTATATAGTAAACTCAACCTATATGGTATACTCAACCTATATGGTAAACTCAACCTATATAGTAAACTCAACCTATATGGTAAACTCAACCTATATAGTAAACTCAACCTATATGGTAAACTCAACCTATATAGTAAACTCAACCTATATGGTAAACTCAACCTATATAGTAAACTCAACCTATATGGTAAACTCAACCTACATGGTAAACTCAACCTATATGGTAAACTCAACCTATATGGTAAACTCAACCTATATGGTAAACTCAACCTTTATGGTATACTCAACCTATATGGTAAACTCAACCTATATGGTAAACTCAACCTATATGGTAAACTCAACTATATGGTAAACTCAACCTATATAGTAAACTCAACCTATATGGTAAACTCAACCTATATAGTAAACTCAACCTATATGGTAAACTCAACATATATGGTAAACTCAACATATATGGTAAACTCAACATATATGGTAAACTCAACCTATATGGTAAACTCAACCTATATGGTAAACTCAACCTATATAGTAAACTCAACCTATATGGTAAACTCAACTATATGGTAAACTCAACATATATGGTAAACTCAACCTATATGGTAAACTCAACCTATATGGTAAACTCAACCTTTATGGTAAACTCAACCTATATAGTAAACTCAACCTATATGGTATACTCAACCTATATGGTAAACTCAACCTATATAGTAAACTCAACCTATATGGTAAACTCAACCTATATGGTAAACTCAACCTATATGGTAAACTCAACCTATATGGTAAACTCAACCTATATGGTAAACTCAACCTATATGGTAAACTCAACATATATGGTAAACTCATCCTATATGGTAAACTCAACCTATATGGTAAACTCAACCTTTATGGTAAACTCAACCTATATAGTAAACTCAACCTATATGGTAAACTCAACCTATATAGTAAACTCAACCTATATGGTAAACTCAACTATATGGTAAACTCAACCTAAAGGCTATATGCCTACCTCAAATGTAAGAAATCAAAACAGTATGTACTGGAGATATTGCAATGTAGCGTTACGTTTTTTTGGCAAATCTAAACTACTAAACAATACTAAAGTTACTGTGGGGAACTATAGTCACAAAGGCAAAACTATTATTTTGAAATCATTTTAATATGTACACTAGTTACAATTTTGAATTTTCATGATTTTCACAATGGGGTTTTCACATTAAATATTTACTTTAGTTTTTATTACCCTTCATACGAAAAATTAGCCTTGCGATACCAACACTGATAAAAATTAAAATTATATGGTAAGAGTCCACTTTATTATAATAGAGACGCAGGTAGTTCATGACCGGAGTCTAAAGCTCACTTAACCTATGTTGTGTGAAAGCATGAGCTAAAATACATAATAATAGTTTTTAGATCATTCAATCATCTTCATTCAGCCAGTAGATTTGTAATCACAATAGTAACTTGTTGGTTGACCAAAATAGACCAAAGAATAACATACAGTGTGGTTTGTTAGATTATTATACTTTATGTTCTTGTAATGTAATAAGTATAGTTTTATAATGTAATAAGTATAATATAAAGTAGCACAATGTAGGAAAACCCAATGTTAAACACAACAGTGTAACTAAGTGATACTGTTGATACCTTGATAAAGATAATAATACGAATTGATAAAGTAAAATAATACAAGTTGATAGAATCAAATAATAACAATATAGGCCAGTAATATTAAATTATAGTAATATATTTTGTGCATCTATAGTTTAGCACAAAATAGTTTATAAAACATATGATAATGTAACACGTTATAATAAAATAAAATATAAATTAATACAAAAAGCATAATATAATTTAATACTAAATTCTTACAAAGTAAACTAAATGAAGTCTTTGTTATTGGAATATTTTGTGACTTTTTCTTACTTATTAGGTTGTTTCTCTATGGGTCTTTGTGTCTCCAGATTTATGTGTGGTGTTCACTTGTTAATATTATTGTTTATTTCTTCAAAATTCAACTTTATCCGATACAAAATGCTACTGTTGACATCGGAAACCATGTTTTTGTACTATATGGAAAGACTTATTCACAGTGGAACTTTTTGATATCTTTCTTTACTGACTGATTAACTTAGCAGCACTTTTACCCTTGTGACTTTGTTTGTGGAGATCACCATTCGGATCTACTTAAACTGAGTGTATACCATGAGCCGGGTAGTGTGGATCCGAACAGTGTTTGTATATAGCCATGAGCCTTGTGGTGCTCCTTTACAAGGCTTCTGACAAAATACTTCTGAATTGTGTGTAGTTAAAAGTGTAGACCATTGTTCCTAGACTTTGACGAACTGGAAAAATACTATGTTTACATAAAACATCCACACAACAAACTGTACGTAGTTCAACTTTGCAAAACTGCTTGTAACCAATGTTTTGCTTTGACTGGTCAGACTCATTAAAGCTTCAAAAGTTTCACATTGGAACTTAGATAATTATTATTTATTGAGTAGTGGCACTGAGTGAATTAATTTTTTAAGCAAAAAATAACAACAAGGAACTAGACACTACACAGTTATCTGCTCTGTTACTATCTGTCAAACAAAGAATGGAAAGTACTGGATATCTTAAGTAAGTAAACCTTCCCAGATACCAGTATATTCCCACATGGAAAGCCAAGAGAAATTATCTAGTAACAGAAAATAATGACAATAACATTAATAATAATAATAATGTTGTAAACTATATGAAACCTATTAATTATAACCTGTGAGGCTTGAAATATGCTCAGCTTGTTATTTACGGTGGCAGCAGAAAGTCCTGAAAAAGTCTAGACTCACTTTGTACCAAAGTATTTTAGGTTTTGTTGAAAAATCTGAGGTATAATTATTGTCGATTATCTTGGTATCAATTCTTATATGTGACATTCCAATGAGGAAACAAATTAAATTTTGTTTAATATGATAAGTTATGAGAATGAGAAATTGAATGAGAATTATGATAATCGACTAAAAACTTAATCGTCTCAGTAAAATAAACATTTAGTAAATAAAGAGATAAGAAAGGTTTGGAGTAGCTAATAAAGGTTAAGAAGGATTTAGGTTATAAGGTTAATAGTATAAAACTGTCAGCATATATACATGTATGTTAGTATAAATTTGTTAGTTACATGAATAGCTTTCATAACAGTGTAAAACGGCTTACACTTGTCTTTCACTTTGCTGAGTGAAGGTATTTCTATCGATGGTAGAACTTCATCAACCAGCTGTTGTATGGTGTTTTTAGTATCACTGTAGCTTGAGACAATGTCACACTGTAGAACAATATGAAACAACTCAATGATTCTAAATCAATAATAAATTGTAAAATATTCTAAAGCTTAATAGTCTATCAGGATTGTTCAGTCACAAACAGTTGTGACACATCTAGAGTTTTTAAGAAGGTTTCTTTTACTGGCAAACTTGACATGCAGTTTGGCAATTTCTACAAATTTCTGGCATTAAGCAGAGAATTTCCAGATATTAAGTTTTTCATAGACCAATTTGATTTTTTTACTTGATAGCTTGGGGCCTATTGCTAATACATTATTAAAGTTCATGCATTACCAATTAAATCTTTGGTACAAAGTGCTGCACTGCATTTATGACAACCATCAATAAACCAATATGTTGAAGCAAATGCCCTTAACACATGCAAAAGTGCGTTCTTGAGTTTTTAATTAGATATTTAAATGCATGTCTATATAAAAAATAAAACTTCTAAAGATGCAAATATAGACGACATTGTTTGGAGACGGCCTGTCATTGACGATAAACAAGCCATACACAAAACATGAAGCTCTCTTTCAGTCTGCTCTCAGAAAGCTTCCTTAGTTTGATAAGTTGTAAACGTCATGTAGGCCTCCTCTTATTCTTGTAAATACTATTTTGCTGAAACCAGAAAGCTAACACATATTTCTATCTGTACACGTTAACTCTATTATATTTTCTTATCGTCTTTGAAACTGTTATAATGGGGAAACTAAATAAGTTGATATCAGAGTGGTCCATAAAATGATGCTTTGTGCCAACTCAAACTCATGAAATTCAGCATACTATATCCCAATACCTGCATTAATAGACTGCCTTCTAGCTTACTGCCCAATAAATATTTCATTTTCCATCAAATAGAATGTTTAGGAGGTCGATTCTAAAGAACCGATGATGCTTTGAAACAAACTAATATTAAAGAGATGGCAAAAAGTACAGAGCACATAGTGCATTGAGTTTACATGGACTAACAGACAATCAATGACAAAGTAGGATCTATTAGTTTAAAACATATATGACATATAATACACAGTCGCAGTGAACTAAAGTATGAAGTGGCAGGTAACAGATAATGTGTAAGTAAAAGTTTCATACAAATTGAATTAACCTAAAAAGGTAAAAATACCTTGAAAAATAATAAAGAGTGACAAGCTATCATAATACATTCTACTGTCCATGATTGTAACTATTCGCCTATTTTATGATGTTTACTATTCTGCTGGTTTGCTATATAGGGATTAGTCACTGATAGCAGACATTTTATAGTTGAAAACCGTACTTATTCTCTTCTCGATAAGCGATATGAATCTTTGTAGGAAGTGTATGTCATGTTGTATTGGTGAGCATGAATGTAAACACTGTCCACTATGTATAGACACGGTGTGTCAAATCTAGAAATAAAATAGTGTCAGATTTTATAAAACTGTTTGGGTTGATCTATATAATATTTCAGTACCAAAATTGTTCCGAGCAGACGACTCAATAATTTTGTGATCCGCTTTACGTTGTTAAAACTGGCATGTCTTTCAAATTGTGACCCATTCAAAAACACAAATTTATTGAAAATTCATCAAATGACTTATTAAGTTGCTAATATTTCTAACAAGTGGGACTGAAATATAAGTTAGTTAACTCTTTTGCAACGAAGCTCGTCAAAGCCCATAAAACGAGCATTGTTCTAGCTTACAGAACCCATATAACCCTGAAATAATTTAGTTTTGAATATACCTTTTTATAATATTTTCTTCATAAAAAAGCATTACAAAATAAAATTATGGATTTCATCAATTTGGTAAGCTTTGTACTATTTTTTGAGGCTATAAATAATCCTTAATACACATGTGCAAGCAAAACATATTGCAAAAGATTTGATCCTCCTTTTCGGAAAGCTATTCATGATGGTCGCACGGGAATGTTTAAGTTCAGCTGAAAAAGTTTTTTTAGAGGAAGAAATTGGGTGGCTTAGAAGGGAACAAGAGGATATTAAGTAAGAAGAATGTGGGGAAGACGATTGATGTAAAAAAGAAGATCAACGGAATGAATCGGATTGCGAAAGTGAGAGTGAAACGGTGCGCTATGAAACAGTGAGTGTTTTCGAATTTTAAATAGAAGCTGACTTAAAAGTAAAAGAATTACATTTTGCTGACAGCTTGACAGGAGTATAAGTTCAAGTTTGCAAACAGGTAACTCTTTTTTATTATTAGAAGATGTTTATAACATCGGCCATTATAAATGTTATATTTAACAAAACGAATAAATATGGCCTTTACAAACATTGCGAGGCTTCACAGCATGTTGATGGCAAAGATATTTGCAGAATTATTGGATAAGCTTTGCATATATGTATACTCAAAAAGCCCACTCTGCCGTGTTACCAGTTCACAATCTATTATTATCAGTGCTGAGTTTTAATAAAATAAAAAATAAAACTAGAAGCAGGTTTACTTTTTACTGTGTGTATTACTGACAACTTTAAACAGCCTGCTGGCAATAAATTGTTCAAGTTAGAATATGGTTTTGTCATGATATATGACGGGTTATATTCTGTTTTGGTGTCTGGTAAGTTTATATCTATAGATGAAAGCTTGCTGGCATGGAAATGATGGTTCAGCTTTAGGCAGCATATAACATCTAACATATCTATATTTGGAATAAAGTAATTTGCTCTCTGCGATTCTGTCTCTGGCTATGTGCACAAGCTGTATGTATTGATCGGTGATGAGCGAGGGTAATCTGAAGGTATTTGCAGTAGAGTCGCATGTGGAGTATATTTGTGTGAGTAATGTTTTGATCCTTACCGTAGTAACTAAATTTATTTACAAGTTATATTTTCTTAATTTCTACAAATGCTTCATTGCTTTGTATTGTTAGCCTATGTACATAGTTACATTTGCTTAAATGCTATAATCTATTGTGTTTGTTGCACATTAGTATGTTGTATTTGTTGCACACTGCCCTCCTCAGGGCTCCCATCCATTCAAAGAGTTCAGTTATAGTGTTTTGCAATCTAGCAATCCATGACTTGCTGTTTCTGCTGATAATAAATGTTGCTTCTTGTCTTTCATTGCTGCACCAAATGTGTGAATACAGGTTCACCACTCAATTCATCTTGTACATAACCAGTTAATCTCTGATGCAATACCCATGAATCTGCGCAATGATTTCATGCGAAAAACTGTTACATACATGTATATCTATAGTTTCAAGAAATAGATATAAAGCCGACAGCAGAAAATCATAGCTACGAATAAATAGATCTCAAGGTGCAAAGTCGTTGCAAGCTGCCGGGAAGAAAAAATCTCAGTCTGTAGGAAAATATATTAGCTTTCAGATGCATATTCAATTGCAGATTAAAGCCAATGTGCACAAAAGTTTGAGCAGCCTTGTCGGGCAACTGTTTTGCACTGCTTATCAATACGGCGTCATGAGCATTTTGAAGGTCTGCACCCCCAATGCACAGCAGGACCTAATTCTACCTTTGATGCAATTGGACAACCAATTTTTTTTGAAAATTCATGCAAACATGACACATGCAGATGCTTATCATAAACCGTTTTCACAGAGTTTGCGCTGCTAAAAAATGTATTTGTTGTTGATATTTTATGATAAATAGGTGATAACTTCGACAAACTTGAATTTTGACTGAAATATTCACAGACGATTTGTGAGGAATACATGGCAGCCTGTTAAAAAATGTCTAACCTTTCCCATGCACTTTCATATGTAGCTCCATGCCAATTTGCATGTAAGTTATAACAAAGTTTGGGCGACCATGTCAGGCCTCCATTTTTTGCTGGTCTTTTGGTTCACGCACTGAGAGTTTCAAGTGGCACTCCCGTATTGCATCAGAGCACCTAACTCCACTCTCAATACTCTTTGATGACCAAATTCTTTATCACACATTGTTTTGAACTGTTGAATCCTTGCAAGTAGTGTTTATACAACATTGTCAATTACCTTTGATCAATTAGAAAAATGCAACGAAAAATAGCGCATAAAAATAAAAAGAACTTTCTTGAATAAATTGAGTATTTTGCTGGTAAGCATTTGCTAGATATCCGCTTAGTAAAAATATTAGCTTGTAAAAAAATCACTCAGATTTTGTATGCATGTTAAGTGAGATGTAATTTGCTGCATTTTTATGCAGTCAGGTCAAAGGCTCAAATCACTCTAGTAATTGCCTTTGTATGCTGGTACTTTCCCAGTGGTAAGCGAGCACTGGTGAAAGGGTTAATTCATCGCAAATGAGTTGCGGTTCTGATTAAACAAAAAGTGTATGACACCATGCCAATATTTGTTGCTGAATGAAAGAGTCATAATCTGAAGATCCCCGCTGTTAAGATATTTCTTCGTTAATTTCATGTACCACTTTGAGGCCTCGATACATAAGTGTAGGCTTTTTACAATGAGCTACGCTAGTTCACTCCTTATGTTTCAGTAATTTCTATTGGTTTTTATTAAACAGAGTGAACTTTAGACCAGTACATCCAACTGTTACTTTTCCTTCTCTGTTTTTTTTTCAGGTGCAAAAAGTGTAAACAAATACTAGTCTACAGCTCAGTGAACTGCCATAGATGTATTTTTACATTTTCTTTATTATTACTTAGTGCAATTATATGTATTATTAGTCTTTGTCTGGCAATTCTTTCACTATAAAACTTTGTAGCCTAAGCTCAAACACTGTATGTTTATAAAAGCATTGTCATGACTAGGGTACACATTCAATATCAAATGAGAACTACCTTTGTTGGATGTACAGTTTTCAATATGTTGCAAGAGCTGTGTAATTATACTAGCAACAACGCTGGATTATGGTCAAGAGATTCATGATCCAGTCTGATGAACTTTTTAAACATTTCCGATCAGCAAGTATTTAGTTAATTAGCTTTTTGTAAATTTACCTTCATGAAATGAAAAATCATTTGCTTGTGTTGATGCAAAAAGAAAACATGTTTGGAACACACGCTGAGCAGAGGTTTTCTTTTGCACTTCTCTTGACGCAATTACCAGCTATATCAGAGTTATTAGATATTCAGTACTTAAGCAACTTGAACTGTTTATCAATAGATTTCCAATAATTATCTTTTCATCAGTAGTGCAATTTAAGTTAAAGTGACATGTCGTATTCAACAATAATATCAATTATTTCACAATATATAGTAATAGCGAAACATCTTCAGATTCAGGGTTTGCTCAAGTTGTTGGTCACAATAATAGGGGAAGAGCCCAAAGAGTACCCGTATTCAGTTTACACTACATTTTGTACTGTTAAAGGTTTAGTGGTTATACCATTTTAAGCTGACTTGTTTAGCATTGAAGTTAAGTGCTAAGTTTTGTGATTGAAAAGTTCCGACAATTTATATGCATCAACAATAAATATTAAGTTCTTCTGAATACTTCAGTAAAACAAAATATAATTTAGTAGCAAATTAGTTCTTAGGTGAGCTACTTGCTCTTCATTGTCAAACTCAATACTTGCTAATATAATATAATACCAAAACCTACAGACTCAAAACTATGGATTTTACTCGTGTTTACCGTGATAACCTTTTGCAGCTGCATAAGAAAAAAACAGGCATGATGTTTATTTTATTATCAATAATTTACATATAGCAGTGGTTTTTTAAATGCTGGTGCTAGCAAACTTTAGAAAATAAGCGAAATTAGATCTACATTTTTCACCCATATAAAAACTCACGCATACCTGGTGAGCATGCTGAGCCCTAGAATCCACTTTATGTTGGAGATTTCTCAACTGGCTCCATTTAACCAATATTTTATCTTCCAGAAAATCAGTGATGCAAGTTTTAGTCTTTAGCCGAGCTTCTTGGAAATCTTCCTCAAGTTGCTTGTATTTCAAAGAAAGTAGTTCCATCTGCAAAAAATTTTTTTTAATTTTTTATTGAATAAATACATACAATTCAATATCAATACAATCTATATAAACAATTGAAAGCACAGAACGTGACATGATGTAATGGTGCATAAAAGTGTTCTATTCTTATGACTAAAAGAAAGCAGATCTTTTCATAGTCTAATATATGTCAGTCTCGCGACGGCGGCAATCTATTGTTCGTTTTTTGAGCTTTTAGGAGCTTGTAATCACATTTCCACATATTTTGCACCTGCAACACAACAAAGTAAGACATAGTGAATCTTCTGAGACCAAATAACTGTAATGTGAATTTTGTTGCAATTCAACCTTAAAGTAGATAGAAATAGATAGATAAATAAAATAAATAAATAGATAGAAAGTAGATTTTGAAAAATGTTTGAATGATTTAATGAACTTTTTTTAGCGGCTTTTTAACTAAATTAAGCTGCCCCTTTTTGCTGTTTAATGGAATAAGGCTTATTTGAACTTCAAAAAAATTTTTTAAGATTAGGCGTCTTCCTAATTATTTATGCTTGTCCACATTTACGTTTGGTCAATTGATCTAATCTATGATGAAACATTTCCTTAGAATATCCAACCTGCTCATCTCTTTTCTTGTGTATCTTCTCTACTGACTGAGCTGTTTCCTTGTCATACTCAGCGAGTGTTTGAGAGGTGAGCTTGAAGAGTTGTTCCAAACTCTCTTCCTTCTCAATCATCCCTTTCTTTAGCTTGTTGATTTCATCATTTAGCAGTAGTACAAGCTCTTCCAAAGACATCAACTGATGGTGCTCTCCTGCATGAAACTGATAACTTTGCAAAATCTTCAGCTTTCATATAATATCAACTTCATATAATAATATAATTCATATAAAATCGAAAGTCATAAAAGTCAGCGTCACTTCGATCATCTGAATTACTTTATGATGTTCAGACAAAAAATCACTAACGATCGCAGGATAAAATAAATTTTTATTTTACTGTTATGAACATCAAGCGATATTGACTGGTTTTCAAACTTCAGTATTTTTTTAAAAATCCAAAAGTCATGATTTCTTTAGCTTTCAGCACATGACAACACTTCTCAGATAATAGTTTAATATTGTAATTTGTTGACTAATATCCTATTGATGATAATTAAAATTTATTAGCGTTCATACCGTTTGTTTAATGTTACTAGGCCATAGCTTTAAAAGTGTCTACCGAAAGCGACATAAAAGTCGTTTTCCCACGCAACCGATAAACAACATTTTTTGTCATTTCACAAGCCAAATGGTTAACTCTTTAAACCCTAGCAGCTGGGATTTTGTGAAGGGTGTATCAGAAACCCTACCAGCTAAAACCGCCATTCGCTTGACTTTGTTTACAGATGTTGTTTCAAAGTAACAGCGTAAACCAACCAAATAAATTTTTGCACAAGGTATCAGACCAGAAAGCTCTTTTTTATTTTTAACCATTTTTATAAAGATATTTATCAACAACCTTCAATATAACAATATTGTTATTGAAAGAATAACAACAAACATTGATTCGACCCGTTTGTTGGTAGCTTATGCAGCATTGCTATGTATTATTTAAAACATAGGATATAATTTTTACCTATCGAAGCTTTTCTTTTGAGATGATGTTTATAATCTTTATTTTAGAACACTTACCCCTAAACTAGTACAAATTTACAGGATAAGATCTTTGCTACAGGACTACAGTCAACGTTATTAAAAAGAATTCACTGTGAAATATGTGACACAGGGCAAAATTTTGAAGTGAAGCCATTTACCCTCGGAGCAAGTTCCCATAGAAGAGACACATCTAGTGCAACTCATCTTTAAGCATTTTCTGCATCCCAAACTGACTGGCTTGTCTGTATGATCAGTACAGAATCTGCTTTGCTGACTCTTCAGTAGTTCATACTGCTCCATGTTTATGGTTGGATGAGCCTCATCAAACTCTTCATGGTACTCTTTATGAGACTATAATATAAAGTATGTTACCATGTTGTCACCATTGGATGCTGTTCTCAAAAAAGTATAAGCAGTTAAATACAGAGTAGCTGACTTGAACAATGATAATATAGTTCAATGGCTAGAGGTTATAACAATTAAGACAAGTGTAGACAAACATGAAAATGTGTTACCAAAAGCTAAAGTTACTAATTACACCACTGATTGTCATGAACTGTTTGAAGAGATAAATCTTTGGGACTTTAGCTCAAATTAAAATGCCTTAATCATTAAACAAACCGATCTTATCTAGATAGACACAAAAAGTCTACAGTTTAATACAATTACTTTAATCATCATGCACAGCATCTTAGAAATTTGATATCTTCTGATCATTGAAAGGTTTAGGTGGTTAGAAATCTGACCTCTTGCTAACTAACCATTTAAATTGACACAGCTTACTCAAAACTTTTAAAATTTAAAAACAAATTTTCTATAAGTTGGCAGCTTTTATTAGACAACATACAATAAAATCGTGAAATGCATTCGTTTTTGGTTGAGAAAACATGTACTTATAAAGTTTTGAATGACAAAAAGACAAAAACTCAAAATGATTTAAAACATAATAAAAATGTCTTATAGAACTGTTGTTTTACATATCCAATTGAAAACCACAATGTAAGAGAGGATGTGCTAACAAAAATACTTTCTTGAACAATAATATTCAATTGTTTTAGATACCAATGTAATAGAGGTTATTTAAATTGACCTAGTAAAAACAAGATGACTGCTTTTACTGTTTGACTAGTACTTATGATTTAAATTTCCTTGCTTTTTGTAAAGCAAACTAAAGTTTTGGTAAACCTTTTCTCACTCTGACTTACACTTGAACATGTGATTGCATCAAAAATGCCAATCTAATATATTTAAGACCAATAAAAAGCTAAAACCTCAGCTACAAATTGATGTCATTTTTGTCTTTGTAGACTAATTCTGTCCAGAGATACAAGCGTTTGAATGAGGTGATCTTTATATAAGCCAAGATTTGAGTGGGTGCGTCATTCGAGGCACAGTGAGTGATCCATGTGAAAAGAGTCTCTGGTCGATAAATAGATAATTTCTTTTTTAGACAGGTAAGACAAGACTTTTATCGCAATAGTCAATGTGAGTATGAGAGATAGAGACAGGTTTTATCACAAGTTACATCATTTTAGGCATATCCAGGCTCATTTTTAGCGTCTTTACCACAATCAATTTTTGTTGATTTTAATCTTTAACTACCTTGACAATGAGATCGCTTAACACAACCCACAACATAGCAACTGAGAGACGAGAACCAATACATTTTTTTTAAAATCAACTAAAATGGGATACAATGACATCTTTAACACCTTAACAACTTTATCAATACATATGAAGACTTCAAGTTTGATGTTTGACCAGTACTTAAGGTTATTATCATTGTGTTTAAATGTATCTACATGTTGAAATTTACACATGCAAAGTGTAATAATTTACTACAACTTTGTGTGTCATGACTGCAGAACAACCTACCAAATGGTGAAGATTAAATAGACTATCACAACAACAAAAGAAACACACTAAGAGAAGCGTTTAACACGACCCAAAAATAACTAACAAATGGTTTGTGTTTCATCGTTTTATGATATTGACATCATACAAACATGATATTTAAAGCATTCCTTACCTCATGATGTCGGGCACAGAAAATCTTATCACATTTTGGGCAATATGAAAATGCATGTTGATTGTCTTTTCCTTTTTTGGCACAGGGATCACATGATCTTGGCTTATCCTTTGTTACATCATATAATGGCAGTTTATCTAGGGGCACTTCACAAACCACTCTACAACACCAAGTTCATCAAAGCTACCAGTAAAAATGCAAACAAATTTTTATTGTTTTAGCAGCTGTCATTTAGGTTGTTAGAAGAGCAAACTTTTATCCTTAGCATTTATCAAAATTTTGAACACTGGCCTCTCTGGGCAATGTGTGTTGGTAACCCCGGGAATATTGTCTAACAATCGAAAGTGTTTAATTTTTTATGAATTATATCTAAATGTGTTCGTAATACAATGATATTCGGTGTAACACTAGTTAAAAAAGTCAGGCAACCACATCAAATACCATCAGACAGAATATAAGTACTTCAACATTATTAGAGCTAAAACTATACAAGTTTTACAAGCTTTTAAAAGCAATTTAAAAACTTGTAAAACCGTTTACAATGGTACCATATCTATTGACCACATGTTCATAATTGTCTGAAGACTCAAAATAAACTAGGAATATTTAACTAGTAGCATAAAATTCTCAATTTGCATCACAATCATTAGTCATTTACCAACAAATGAGTCGCATCGAAGTTTTCGCGATTCTGCACTAATAAAATTGGTTCTTATTACCAATGAAGTAGATAAAGCTGTTTGTAAACTGGTTGCAAATAAAATTCATTTATTAAATGTTTAAAAAATTTAGTTTGTTAGACAAATTGCCCAGGATTACTGACACATTGACAAAAACAGCCAGGATTTGAAGGGTTAAAAACATGAAAGCAATGTTTATACGCTGTCTCCTAGCAACATGCCCACACTATTTCATTGATTATATTTACCATACCTCATTGTTTATGAAATAATAGTATGAACTGTAACAAAAATGTATGACTTCCAATCCTTGCTTTGCCTACTCGCCATCTGGAACTCCAAGTTTACCAAATTAGTGTGATATGAGGTAATAGTCGATAGCCACTTCGGCTTTTCAACTAGGAGTATCGATCTTATGATAGCTTCAACTTTTGTCTTTAAATACATTGTCAGTTTAATAAAGGTTGGTAGTTTATATTCCTTTGTCTTGTTAATCTATCTCATTCACTCACAAATATAAAATAAGTTGTTTCATAATTTACAAAACATGAAAGAGACACATCAGCCAGTTTTGATTACAGACACATCTATTTTTACTTGTGATCATGTTCATTGGTAAACTATTGTTTAATATTATTTAAAAAATGTAACTTGGTTCTTCCCATTCACTGCAAGTATTGCCTATATCCCGAATACTAGCGCTTGGCCTACATGACTAGAGACGTGTCACTGTATCTGATTGTTTACATTAGCCAGCATGAACCCTGCTCGTCTTGCCGGGAGTCCTAATCATTGAACTGACAAGTTGGCATAAAGGGCTTCTATCGGTTTGTTTGCACAAGGGCTGTTATCAGTTGATTTGTTGTACAGCTTGCCATTATGAGTCAATATTTGAAGTCCATATATATAGCCAGTGCCTTCTAGCACCTAGCAAAGCAAATTATGGAAGACTAATATTTTGAGATTCTGTTTTAAAAGTTTATGTTTTTAAAGCAAAATGTCAAAAATAAAATGAGTTCAATCTATCTGCCCTAAGTCTCTGTAGACTCAAACCGGTTGTTGGATGGTTAATGAGAGAATGAGAATGAAAAGATTTTACATCATGCTTCTAGTGTGCTTCAATCCTAACACCTTACAGCAATGTTTTGGCAATAGGTAATTGTTAAACTTCTATTTTTATGCAATCTCGCTGTGTATTAAAATCATTATCCTATGGTGGCGTATTAAAAGTGACATTTTAACAAAAGGTAGTACAATACTAACTTTTCCTACATTTGGTAAAATTAATTTAACTCTATCACAGGTGACGGGACACTAACAATGCTTGTCGTTTACACCTAAATAATTTATATGTGACTTAGAACTGGTTGTTGCAGACTTTATGCAAGTCTTACAATAAAACACAGTGTAGAACGTTGTAGTGTCCTTCAGCTTTAAAAACTTACAACAAAAGTTTTAGCAAAAAGTTCATCATGATCCTAAAATTACGAATTAGTCATCAACCAATTTTTCTCTACAAGGCATGTCACTTTATGTCACCTTCAGATGTTATCAGGATAATAGATTGTGTGTTTGACCAAATATTTTCTATGTTAAACTGTTTCTAAAAACTGTCTCATTAATTTAAAATTGGATATTAGATATATGTATTTATAAGAGGTTTTAAAAACACACGAGCCATTTATAAATACACACAAATCATTTTTTACTTGTGACCATGGATTTTTAGATCTTTGTATACTTTACTATATTGACACTTGACAGTTCTAATTCAGTGAAGACTGTGACTGTATCCAAAGTATTAAGACATAGTCTAGGTGACTAGGGTCATAAGGTCATGTCAATTTATCTGAGCGTTTACATTAGCAAGCGAGAAGCTTGCTCCTTTATCCACCAGTCCTAATCATTGAACTGGCAATTTGGCATAAAGGGGTTCTATCAGTCTGTTTGCACAAAGGCTCTTATCAGTTGGTTTGTTGTACAGCTTGCAGCTCTGAGTCAATATTTGAAGTCAATCTGTTTAGCCAGTGCCTGCTAGCGCCTAACAAAGCAAATTATAGCAGAATAATATCTCTAGACTCTATTTTAGGAGTAGACCGACACACAGAGTTGTTAACTAAATGTAATACTTTACCTGTTCTTAACACTACCGTATAACTAAACTTTGTCACATAGCAACATACCTGCAGTCTTCCCATGGACATATCAGGATGTTATTCTCATCATAGAAGCCATTCAGACATGCAAGGCAATGTACATGGTTGCAGGTAAGTTGACGAGGATTGGGCAGAGCTACTCCTTGTCTCAAACAGAACCCACATTCAATGGCAGGTGGCACAATTTCATCCATGTTAGCCATATTTAGAACTACAAGTATAATTTAATATTTTAGGTCAAAGTCTGAGCCTACATTGACAAACACCTAATGAATGCTCAAAATGTAACGTTTGATTTGTTTGGCTTAAAACCGCATGTTGCACCCATTTAGCCCGTTCAAGCAGCAAGGCAAATACTGTTTCAACTAGATGACCCTTATATATCAACTTTGTATCTCAATCTGATGATTGTCTTTAACAACACAATGAAATTAGTAGTTCTGAGATAAACTGTAGTTTTCTAAGTTTTGCTGGATCCCAGAAAAAAAAGCTTATTGCTGACAGAATCAATAATCGATTTGACTAACCACATACGAGAAAGCAAAAATATAAATCAATGTAACATTGATGGTGTTTATTTTATAAGCAATCATAGATTGCAAGTAACAGGCAAATACCTAATACATACTCACAAAGTGTATGTTTATTTTATTGCTAAAATCATTTGTTGCCTTGCCTTAAGCCTATTCATGCAGCTAGATAAATCATGTTTTGCGTATGGGACATCTATATATCAAAACTGAAGCCTGATGTGATGATTTGATTTTGAGAACATTACGACATCATGTTGTTTTGAGAATAAGATTAGTACTGAAAGTATTTATACATGTATATCACAGATAAAACTAAGTTACTGCTGACAGAATCTAGGTTTGTTACGACACAACTCAAACTATAAAAAATAGGTATAAACTAATGCAGCGGTAATGATGGTTATTTTCAAAGGCAACCATAATTTTTACAATTAAAAGAGCCCTCAATATCCATTAAAAGGTGTACTAAGCCTAATGTAGATCAACAGTTTTTGAGTGTTTGGCTACTATATTTCTAACAGATGGCATCCGTTCTACATGGCATCAGATCGCATCCCGCATCACAGAAGCGTGAACTGCTGTGTATGCTTCTGTTTGTGTTTATCCAAAATAAAGTAACAAGAAGTGTTTATTATGACAGTCGTATATTGACATATGAGCTTGATGCATTCTGGGAATGAGCTCGTATATCAATTTATTCACATCTCATGACACAATTTTATGTATGAAATACCTAAATACAAATTAATCTGGTAGCATACTAAGAAAAACGCCCAAACATGATAATACGGTGAAAAAACATGTTTTTATTATTGTAATTATATACATGTGCAAAAAAGTAAGAAATACTGATTTAGTTTTTATGATCTATAATAAAATGTAACAACACAATGTACACAGCTTTGGTCGATGGCGATCAGCTTGCGTACCTGTATCGCAATGATTGTTAGTTTACCAATTTATTTTTGAGATTTGTAGAGTATTATAGGTGCTAATTAAAAATTATCATTAGTATGGTCAGCACTATCAAAGCTATGGGCTCATTTGTAAGAGTTACTCAAACAATATTCAGACTCTGAAAAACTAGCGAGGAGCTCATAGTTTGTTCTTATCAAACGCAGAAACTATATTTACTATGTTTAGTTATTGATTATATGAAAATGTTTAACAGCAGAACAGGCCTAGGCTATAAATATCTACTGAACTCATTATAGTAGTAGCTTTGTTAGATATTGTCTATTAATCAAAGGAAAGGCGGATGAACTGATAGTACAAGTAAAATTGTATAACTAGTAACACACATAGCCTTAGGGTTAGAAACTTATGTTAAGTGTATTACATTAGAGCAGGCTGAGAGTCATGAACACTTTGTAACCTCTTCAGTTCATCGCACAAGGTCAAAGTGAATAGCTTAGCTAGAAAATAATTATACCAACAAGTGTAGCACCTTGCAATAACATCAATGCTATATTTTCAGTGGTGTTTTGTATTTCAAGTTGTCACATTCAAACCAAGATTTATGATATATATTTACAGAAATTGATGCAATAATATATGTACTCACCAGCAAAGTTTTGCTAGGTGAACTTCTTCCTAGTATTACCGGAAAGCAGGTATAAAATGAAACTGCTCCTGTCAGGTGGTGCGATAATTCTTTGTTTTAGCCTTAGAACTTATAATAACCCTTCGGACTCGGGTTTTATTACAACAATAACAGATGAAGGCGTATAGTCTCTACAGCGCATTGGGCAAAGATAACCCACAAATATCCCGCTAGAAGAAAACTCTGTAAAGCTCATAATAAATTCCCTGCTACAGTACTTTAAGTTGTATAGTTTTTTTAATTATGCACAAGCAGCATTTTTCTACAGCATATTATATCATCAGAAACAAACAACCACAATAACTAGTGAAATAACATTTTTCCCAACTATCATAACCGGTTGATACACAAATGTAAACTGCTTTCTTCTGGTAGAACGACAAAGGCAATAGGGTAGTTACTATTAAATCAAGATGAATTATTGCTTATCGATATAATTGCACAAGATTTAGGTTGATTTCCTCAAAAAATCTGCATAATTCTATCATTTGCAATAAATCATGTTCTTTGAGGTCGTCTGCCGGCTAAGATGTTTCAAGATTAAAATGGATTAAACTGTGTGGCATCAATACGCTCATAAGAACAAAAAGTGCCAATAATTACCCAAAATGATATATGACAGCCGTGAAACTGCTGTCTATTGCTCGAACTTACATCAGCTTTTTCAGGGTTTATAACAACAAAAGTCACAAGAAATGATAAATGGTTACATCATAAATATCACTACAGGAAAAAAGATTGCAGCAAACGCCGCAATACATCAAAAACTAAACATAAAAATCTATGGCGATTGAAGTAGAAAAGTAGAAATAAATAATAAATTGTTGCATCATAAATATCACTACAGCGGAAAAAGGGTGATTAAAATGCTGTTAGAATCAAGCGTGAAATTTATGCAACTGGCACAAATGATAATATGTGAATAAATGGGACATCGGTAGAATTTGGAGTTGTCTAAACATTATGATGAAAACTTTGTTTATGAAAAACTGGATTAAATTTAAACTAAATCATGAATATTATTCATCAGCACAACTTCATATGAAAGAGATTGACCTCATACAACAGCGACAAATGAATATTCAGTAAAAATGACTTTAAAAAGGGACGCGCACAAGCAAAGATAGTTGTCACCAACATTACACCAACCAGCCAGATTTTCAGTTTGTTGAAGCATTGTAACAGTCAACATACTGCAACCAAACCATCAGCTATTAGTGGGACAATTATTTACAATACTTAATATTATATATTATTTATATAGCTTAGAACATCATTTTATACTTTACAGTGTTATACTCTATAGCAGCAGGGATATGTAGAATAATTGTACTTCACAAGAAAAGCTTCATAAAATGGCTGTGAAAAAGATGGCAATATACAATACAAAAGAATACAAAAACTTGTTTTAATTAATTAGCTAAAAATAGGATCTTAGGATAAGGATTACTGAAAAATAATTTTCACAATGCTACCACAAATGCTTTTAAGTTGTAATTAGTTTTATACAATTTGTTGCCAAATTTTAAATAATTTTACTGTGTAAATTGAGATTTTAATATCGGTGAGAATTTCGGCTCATAAAAGTGAGACTAAAGTAGATATTACACAATGGATGATTCAAAAACTATAAGCGAAACAAAACTAACCAAATATAATCTGACTCAAGAACCACAAGCTTTGTATCCCAGTGTGATGAATGTCTTCAAGAACATAATGGAATCGGTAGTTCTGAGATAAAGGGTAGTACCCAATGTTTGGTTAGACCCCAGCAAAAATAAATTGACTTCTTGCTGACAGAATCTAAAAGCGTTTCTCTTAGGAGAAAGTGTAACAATGGACCAATGCATTGTGAATGATGTTTATTTTATAGGCAATCATAGATTGCGCATTGAAAAATAAAAATCCCTCAATGTCAGTGTCCCTTGAAATGGACTATGAGAATGAACGTCAATGCGGCAGATGTCGATAAGATGAGAGATGAAAATCCAAAACAGATGAGCATGAAGGGATTTCAAGATTTTCCCAGTGCAAACCCTTAATAAAACGCGAAAAATTGTTGAATACATAAAAAACCGGATCAATAAAACTCAATAATGACAGCTTTCAAATCATTAATGATTAAAGAAATTCTGCAAAAGATTGATGATGTGTCAGATTTTTATCGGATTACCTCTAGACAAACTTTAATCGATGCAAGCTATCGGAAATTTTTGACAAGAGGCATTTAAAACAATGTTATAAAGTCGTCAAAACAACTCACGCTGAACGCTTTGTAAAAAGGCTTCTGTTTCGTCTTGTATGCACTGCCAATTGAGAATGACTGATGCTTAAAATGTTTTGTGTGTACGTTTATTCCGTTGACCAATTGCAACTGACTGATGCTTGAAATGTATGTTTGCGTATATTCTGTGGACCGTAAAACTGCAAAGAAAATGTAAATAATGAGTGCAGCTATACGGTGAGTACATAAAACACAAACAAAGTGAATGTATAAACAAACCAAATGAAGCTTCTTTACCTCTAATTTTCTGTCCATCAAAACAAGCAAAATTCTGGACACTAACAGTGTAGTATGAGTGAGGACAAGTGTTCTTTTTTTTCGGAAACTTTCCTTAGTCATGTCCACAACAGTAGTAAGCTTTGATTTTATATGGCATAGCAAAGATTAATTGTTTAGCTTATGCTGTAAACTAGGAGGTGCGTAAATGATATCAAGATAATTATGCACAGCAAGCTTAAGTACCGAATTATGGGAATCCTGCAAATATGTAGCAGAAGAAAGGTTCCTGATGACCTCCATTATAGCTTCTACTGATAAAAAGGCCAGCTCAACCAAAGTTGTCAAAAAGCATGATCATTAAAATGTAAGAGAAATGTAAAAGTTCTTTAAATTGCAAATGTTAAAATAATGCAAAAAGTTTGATATATTAAAGCATTTGCTTAATTTTGGTTTAGCTGCTACTGTTAGTTCATTGAATTAAAAAGTCAAGTTTAGTTTTCAAATAAAAAAAGTAAAAAATGTCAGTTAGGAAAAAAACTTGTAATGAATTAGACTATTTAAATGTATTTCACAGTTATTTTAGTGTAAATTTCGTATGACGTAAACGTTCTTTTGAATGAATTATTTAGATTGTTTTTACTGTACTCGGGCTGACAGTTTCCGAACACAAATTCCAGGAGAATTACAATAGTTCTCAATTCCATTGATGTATTTGTTAGTTAAAGTTTGTTTTGTAGCACTAGTCTGATTTTTTTGGACTGTAAGTTCCACTTAGATCGCAGTATGAATTTGTCTTAGACGAATTGTATGAAGTTCAATAGTCTAACCATTGCACATCTAACCATAGAACCGTTCGGCACTTTTCATTTGAAATCAACATTTATCCACTATGATTATTTTGACATAAATGTTATTAAAAATCCATGTTTGAAATAAATATATTTCCGAAACCTCTCCTTTTACAAAAGTCTGCTGTCATCCTTGCATCAAAACTTTAACCATTTCACCATCATACACCAGGTCATGCGAGCTCTAATATTGACTGCTATTATAGACATATTTTGCAAAATATACTGTTGTTGCGCATTAAATGAATATTGATAGTTTGTGACCACATAATGGTCTATCATTAGTATTTTTAAGACATTGTGAGTGTTTTTTTCAAATGTTTCTGTTAACTATTAGCCTTTATTGACAAAGCTAATTATAGTTTTTGATCAAAACCTTTGAAGTATGAACCGATTACAGTCAAACATGGACAACTCGCCCACGGATAGCTCGAACACATATTTAATTCGAACGGTTTCTTTGGTCTGTTCCCACGTAATGATAAATTGCTATAGATAACTCGAACTCAACACTGTTAACTCGAACTGTTTTTTGCCCAAAGGCTATCGAAACGGTTGTTATCGCTTTAGAAAATCACTTTATTCCAAGCTATAGAGGTAAACCTCATCTTTTTGTAATTCATAGGCGTCGTTATTACCACCATCGGCAAAATATTTCTGTCAACGACATTTCTCAAGGTTTGGTGAAATTTGATTTATACCAGACATCTGCTTAGCTATCGCCCTTTGGAAACAGGGAAAGTGGTATTCGTTAAGAGCAACACTCTGAGGCAGTTCAAATAGAAGTTTTACAAGGTTTTACGGTACCTTGTATATCACTCTATCACTCACGCTTTTTGAATGGATACTTATTGAACGTACATGAATTATGTGTTTAGGTCAAACGATGAATAGTTTTTCGACGTTGATTCCGTGTTGAATCAACGTCGGAATGTAGAATGTTTAAAACGTCTTAAAAATTATTGTAATTAAACGTATATGTTGTCTTAACTAAAAAAAAACTATTCATCGTTTGACCTAAACGCAGAATATGTGTGTACATTCAATAAGTATACATTCAAAAAGTGTGAGTGATATAAAACTTCTAATTGAACTGCCTCGGAGTGTTGCTCTTAACGAATCCCGGGTAAAGTAAGGCAATCTTTGCATAAACTTCAATAAAAATTGGCAAAATTGATCGTGGGTAAAACGCTCAAAAGAAAAAAATGTATTTTCTTTTAAGCATATCAACAATGATCAAGTTTGGCCAATGTCAATCTAAAAAACGTCCTGGCAATAACATCACCTCAAACAACAAACCAATCTCAAGTGATAGCAAAATCTCTATACTTTTTAATCAAAATGTTTTAAACTTTACATTAGGAGCATTTAATTTGAAACAAGACATTTGTGCTTTTGATTTATATTATAGTTTGTATATGTACATGTATCTACTAATAACTAAGTAAATACATGGACTTCTGACAGTGCTCTGATAACTTGAACGCTCTGATAATTCGAACACTTTTGCTCGATGCCGTGAAGTTCGAGTTCTCCATGTTTGACTGTATATATATTTTTTATGATCTGATTATTAGTTGTACATTGTATATGGCTTCCACAAGCGCTTGTTTATTAGAAACATGCGACCTTTTGTTCATGACGACGTTATGGCTAAGTCAGATTCAGAATTAATTAAACACTTGTACGTTGAAAGCGACAGCACTGACTCTGATAGTAGTTACATTTATAGTTGTTTAAAAGTAAGGAATAATATACAGGGTCGTTATAGCTTCGTAGCAAGTACAGCTTTGCATAGACTCAGAAAGGCACATAGTATATATATTGTTGATAGAAACATTTGCTTAGCTCTGTCTGTTACCATGTTAATAATGAAAAATATAATAAAAATGTAAGAGATATGGTTTGAAATAAAAATTATACCCATATCAAGCAGCCAAATAGACAATTTTTAATAATGTTTGATTTGAGTGAAGGCCGGCAGCAAAATTGTTAGTTCCAAATTACAGAGTAATATAATAGAACAAGTCAGAGAAATGCAAGTAATTATTTTTCAAAGCAACTAGCTTCAATGTATTGCTAGCTATACATCTGTACTCAATTGAGTTTTTTAGAGCTGTTAGTAACTTTTCTATTTTGATAAGTTTGTATAGAGCTACATTTTTGCATTATATAAAATTTTTAACAAAGTCGTTTTGTCTAAAAGCAAAATTTACCGATCAGTAAATGTTTTTATAATAGTCAATATATACACCACAATTTCAGCAAGTCTAAATATTCATTACGTTTTCCATAATATGCCAAAACTTTGAAAATGTTGTGTTTTCATAGTGGAAAGAAAGCTTATATTGAAAAACGCATTGTGATCGTTCTTCTAAGGTTATTTAGCTGTACCAGTGTTTGAACCCAGGTCCCCTATTCAATTAATTTAATTTTTACTTAAACACAAATTGTAACCTTACAATATTAAACCATGAAATATGGTCGAAAATCAGATTTTTTCGACATAAACTATTTGACAAAACAAATCAGTCAGGGCTAATATTGAACATTCTCGATACGCACCAATTAAATGGCTTTTCCTGAAAGTGTTTAACCGCAGCAAAACTATATGTGATTTTATCAGCGCTTTTACCAGAAGACAATCATGGATTAAAAATGGTGGGTAATTAGCAGGCATAATTCCATGTTGCAGCAATCATGGCCAGATTTAACTACAATAGTTAATGATGTTCCTGCTTTCATTAAACACTCAATTCCTAAAAATACTCAAATTAAGGATCTGAGTCCAAAGCAATAAATATACTCAATGACAATGGCACAAGATACTCCATCACAATGCTTAAATAGCTGCAGATTACTTATGTACTTTTTAGCTGATACTTCACAGAGATGAATCCATAAAGGACAGAAAAAAAAACTAAAAAAAAACTGCAAGTTTTTGGTTTTTTACAAACGGATAGTACTGATAAGACTGACAAATCCTGTTTACTTTAAGGTAGTGATGGTCTAAAAATAATTTGATTTTTTGCTACTGAGACAAATGTGACTTGAGTAAGTATGAAGCTATTGGAACAACATTTAAACAATTATATTAACTCGTAAAAACTACCTACAACCACTCACTGTTTTATCCTTATTCACCTTATGTGTCACGATTTCAGTAACCTAATATAAGTATTTACAGACACTCGTCTTATTATCAATAGCGTATTTATAATATATAATTTGTAGTAAGGTACAGTTTAAAAAGGTATATAAAATCCTGAGAACATTCAAGTTTCTAATGTTTGACTAGAAAAAAATAATTGCCATGCATGCCCTCAATTAATCAAATATCTGGCATTTGCAAACAACCCTCGGCTGCTTGGTAGTGTTTACATTGCAACCACAACACATATCGTTATATCGTTTCTCAATTCTTTTTAACAATGCTCACCTGAGATAATTTTCTTCTAAAGCGAGAACATATGATTCTCACTTTGAGTTCAAGAATTGTAGACCATCAGATCTCGAATTATGCAATAAAGTACCATAAGTTAATTTCATGTAAGTATTACTTACAGCATTGTAATGAAGCTACCCTCTGTGGTTAGGCTGTAGGGCTAAATAAACTAACTAACTAATTTGTACTTAAATAGACATATTTGCTTCAACCTCCGACTAGTTAAAAAAACTAGTTCAACTTCTTAACTAATTATTTTTATAAATATTTGTTTGGTTACAACGTAGAACAGTCCACTACTTTTAGCAAGTTTTATTTCTCTTGAAAGAAGGGTTACTGTTGGTCAATCAAACATGTTTACAAAAAATATTAACATGTAGGATGACTTCCAAGACGATCTGAATTTGAGATGAACTCTTGCAAAATCTAACAGAATCAATAACACTGTTTAATGTCATTTCACCAAAGAAGCGATCCATCTTTACCTCCTAGGACCTATACATTTATATTATAGTAACATGATGCCTAAAAATGAAAAATAGATAAAATATAACTGCAAACCTATAGATGCAAAAGCTTTGCAAAAGTTTTTTTACTGGAAGTAAAAGTTTTTCATTAATCTAATACCGAAATGTGTAAATAATAGTTATGACATTATAATAAGCATAGAATAGCATAAGTTTAGTTCAATGTGCATATATGATAACAAGAAGGGAAGTGTTAGAAAAGTTAATTCAATATACCAGTGGTCATCGGAAAGTCTAAATAAGGTACCTAAGAGTTATTTACCTTTATTTTAAACCTTTTTAGGTGTGTATATACTTAATAATAGGCATTTAAGACATGAGTAATTAGCATTTTTTGTGCTTTTTGCAACACTACTCACACAATTACTCGACCCAAGTGCATTTTAGCATTTCTGTGAATATGCAGTGTCTCCGAATCTATGGACCAAAATAGCTGGTGAATGAGTCTAATATATTTACTAAACGTGTACAACGATGACATATTTACAATAAAAATACATTTGGAATATCAATGAATTAGTTTTAAACAATAGGATGACTACTTTAATCATGGTTTGGATAAGAAGTATATTACACTAAAATAGTATGCAATAATCAAGAGGTTCCAGATTATACTGGTGTGACAAACAACCCTATTAACATACATTGTAGACGCAGGATGGTACAAAATGACTTTCTTAAGATAGCTGTTAAAGGTTATTGTATGGTTGTGTAACTTACTGTAGATATGTATTTCAATGTAGCAATATACTACAATATTCTGTATTACTCAAGCTTGCATTACTAGTTATTAGCTATAGTGAAACCGGAAGCAGATAAATGACACATTTTTAGCAATAAGTTGAAGTTCAACAAAACATTTATAAATACAGACTAAAACTTAGCTTACATACATGTTTGGTAAGCTAAACAAATTTATGTTAAACTCAACCTACATTTATGGTAAACTCAACATATATGGTAAACTCAACCTGTATGGTAAACTCAACCTATATGGTAAACTCAACCTATATGGTAAACTCTACCTATATGGTAAACTCTACCTATATGTTATACGCCTACCTCAAATGTAATAACTCTATACAGTATATACTACAGTATGTACTTTTGCAACCATCTTATCCTGTACCTGTCTTAAAGGTTTATTCTAAAACCAATGTTATGATACATATATCTGTGATGTACGGTCGGTTGTGTGATTTTGTATCTAAAAAATAAAATGCTTAACTTTGGCTAATGGTTTGTGTCACGTATAGGCTATACCAAGTTATTTTTGGCAATGTTTATGTTTGGACATAAGTTATGCCATCATAGACTTTAAATAAAAAAACCTTAGCTATAGAGAGTCAGTATTTTACACGTTATTGATATATGCATATTGTACAATAATCAGCTATAATATATTGTATTAATTTATATATTAATATAGTATCTTTGTTTAAAGTTCAAAGTGAAAATCTTATTTCCACGAAACTTCATGCTGAATCCAGAAGTGTAAGGTCAGCACACCCTCACAACATTAATGTGTTTATAACAATTTCATCAAAATCTTGGTTAAATCATGGGTTGCCAAATGTATGGAGAAATGTTTTAGCATGTAGAACATATTTATTATTTGTATTACAATGTATGTTATTCAAATACAATATCTCGCTTAACGCTTAGAGTGAAAGCCCTGTCTTACATGATTGCGCGCTACTTTCCGTTTTCTTCTAGTAAATTTGGTGCTCTGCCATGCACGAGAAGGCTGTTTTGCTAGGTTAAAAATTATAGTCACTAGTGACAGGGCTACTGAAGTAAAAAGCTTAAGTTCTGCATCTCCTCATCAGGTTTAATAGCAAAAAACAACGATTCTAAAACTTTTACCAGCTATGTTTTAAAAAAATGCTATAAGTATGTATTAATTTCGTAAAAAAATTTTTACTTGAGGAAACAAATTTGAGTATGAGCTGAACTTCAACTTTCTTTTAGTATACCTGGCAAACTGCCAAAAGAGCCAATAATCAGTTATAATATATTGTATTAAGTTCTATATTAATATAATATCTTTGTTTGAAGTTCAAAGTGAAAATCTTATTTGCACGAAACTTCATGCTGAATCCAGAAGTGTAAGGTCAGCACACTCTCGCAACATTAACCCTTTAGCGACGGTCGGCTTACGGCTTGGAAAGTACTAGCGGCCGGGGACAATTATTAGGGCGATTTGACCCTTCGACATGACTGCATAAAAACTGCAGTAACTTACATCACAACTGCGGTAGTGGCATAAATCAACATGCATGAGAAAGCTGAGAAATTATTCTACAATCTCATTGTTTTTGCATGCAATTAGCTTGCAAATGCTTTCCAGCAAACGTGTCAATTTGTTGAAGAGATGATTTTTTTATTTTCATGTGCCAACTTCCATTGCATTTTCCAAATTGATACGAATAATCGACAATGTTGTACAAATACTATTTGCAAGGATTCATAGGTTCACAACAGTTTGCAAAAAAATTGGTCGTCTAAGGGCTTTGAAAGCAAAGTTATGAGCTCCGATACATTACGGGAGCGCCCCTCGAAATTCTCAGTGCGCGACCTGTAAGACAAGCAAAAATTGAAGGCCTGACATGGCCGCCTAAAAATCGCAATAACTTGCATGCAAATTGACATGGAGCTATAAATTAATATGCATTGGACAGCTTAGAAACTTCTCAACAGGCAGCCAATAATTTCCTGGAAATAGTCTGTGATTATTTTTGACAAATTATTAATTTGTCCAAGTTTTCACTTCTTTTTCCATAAAATGTTGATAACAAATACATTTTTAAAAGCAATAACTCTGTGAAAATGATTTATAATAAGCATCTGCACAGTGTCATATGTTTGCAAGAGTTTGCAAAAAAAATTGTTTAAGTGCATTAAAAGTAGAATTAGGAGCTTCGGTGCATTGCGGGTGAAGACCTTCAAAATGCTCAAGACGCCATGTCAATAACCCTGCAACAGTCGCCCGACAAGGCAGCTCAAACCTTGCTATAACTCTCGTGAAATTTGGCATAAAGCTGCAAATGAATATGCATCTGAAAGCTGAGATATTTTTCTACAGACTGATATTGTTTCCTCCAGACAGCTTGTGAAAACTTAGCATCTTGAGATCTATATGTTTGCAGTTATGATTTTTTGCATTCAAATTATTATTATGTATTTCTTGAAGCTATATATGTATCAATTTTGCATATCAACTCATTGCACAGACTCATATGCGCTGCAGCAAAGATTAACTGTTTGTGTACAAGAAGAATGGAGTGGTGGGCCTGTATTCACACATTTGGTGAAGCAGCAACAGAGAAGAAGCAACATTTATTATGAACAGACACAGCAAATCATGGAGAAATCAATCTGCTACATTGCAGAATATGTGAACTGAACTCTTTTGATTAGTTGGCTGCCCTGAAAAGGGCAATGGACAACAAATACAACATATCAATGCAATGCAGAACAAATACAACATATCAATGCAATGCAGAACAAATACAATAGACTAGATGAAATTTCAGCAAATGTATGTACAAAAGCTAAAAATACAAAGCGATGAAACAGTTGCCAAAACTAAATAAATTACAATTTGTAAAGAAATTTATCTAGCATGGTAAGGAATAAAACATGACTCGCACAAAGATACTCCACATGCTAGGCATCTAAATTTAGTTTCGCTTCGTTTACGGGTGCCGTCATCATTTCGCCTTGAGCAGCACTTACAAACTCTATATTTTGGTTTTCTATTTTTTCCTGGACTATTTAGCACTAGTCGATGAGGGGAAGAAGTTGAAGCGCAGGAACTAGTGTATTTGCGGCAAGATCCAGTGTATTCAAATATCTGTTCAATTAATTTATTTCGAAACTCTAGGTCAGTTATTTTACAGCCGCTATGTACTCTGTAAACTATGACTGCATTATACACACAAATATCTAATAAGTGAAAAAATAATTTTTTGTACCATTTCATGGTTTTACGCGCAGCGTTATAATAATGCAAGTTTTGATCTGATTTGTCAACTCCCCCATGTATTTGTTGTAATCCAAAATAGCAGCTGGTTTGCAAATTTTACCCCCTTTATAATTTACTTTGCCTGTATCTACGACTTCCAAGTTTTTATGCATAGTTGAAATTACACAAATAAATTTTTTATCTCTCCAACAGCCAACCATACTATCACCATTAGAAAAACTCGTTGTTTCACCTTTTTTAATAGATTTTCCATTACATAATTTTAAATCTTTAGGAACGCCTTTTCTGTTTGGACGCAGAGTTCCGCAAACATGAGTGTTATTTTTTATAAGTTCAGCAGCTAACTCTGGCGAATTATAATAATTGTCCATATATAAGCAACGACCTGTATTCAGCAAACCATTCATTAATTTCATTACTATATTGTGGGTGACTCCTCTGCCGGTACCTTCAGCTTGCTCTCGCTCATCACCTATGTACACAGACAGCTTGTGCACGTAGCCAGAGACAGCATCGCAGAGAGCAAATATCTTAATTCCAAATCTGGATCTTTTAGATGGAATATACTGTTTAAAGCTAAGCTGTCCTTTCCAAGCCAGCAAGCTTTCATCTAAAAATATAAATTTACCTGGCAGTAAAACAGAAGATAACCGCTCACATATCATGGATTACACATTTCCTAGCTTGAACAATTTATTGCCAGCAGGGTTTTCCGAGTTTTCAGTGAAATGTAAACAGTTTAAAATCGTTAAAAACCTGTCTCTTGAAATTATTTTCCCAAATATTGACGTAGATAAATGGGGACGGGTAGACCAGTAAGATTTTAGAGTAGGCTTTTTGACAATACCCATGAGCACAACTAAACCAAAAACTCGCCAAATATCTTTGTCACCGACAGGCTCCCAGGCATCGCGATGTTTTTGAAGGCCATATCTATTTGTTTCGTTAACTATTACATTCATGATGGCCGATGTGATAAAAAGTTTTAAATAATCAAGGATACTTATCTGTCCAGGAATTCGACTTTTTACTCCTGCCAAGCTTTTATCAAAATGCAAATCTTTTGGTTTTAAGTCGGCTCCTCTTTGAAAGCCGTAAAACCTCATTGTTTCATCGCCGGCCGTTTCACTCTCATTTTCGCTATCAGATTCACTCTGTTGATCTTCTATTTCACATGCATCGTCTTCCCCACTTTCTTTTGACCTGATATCCTCTTCCTCACTTTCGAACCAGTTGATGTCTTCATCTAAACGTACTTTTTTGGCTGAGCTGGAGCAATCACGTCCGTCCATGTTGACTAGCTTTCCAAAAAGGAAGAGCAATTTTTTGCAACGTGTTCTTTTTGCACATGCGTATTAGGGATTACTTTTCAGTCTCAAAACATTACTACAAAACCTACTGAAATTGATGAAATAATTAATTTTATTTTTAAACGCTATTTTCTTAAAAAATAAAATATTTTAAAAAAGGTCTATCGTAGACTGATTTCTAACGGGCTTTCACGTGATTTGGCCTCTGAGACATTGCCCGTTTGACGGGCTTTCACGTGATTCGTCCCCAAAGAGTTAATGTGTTTATAACATTTTCATCAAAGTCTTGGTTAAGTCATGGGTTGTCAAATGTATGGAGAAATGTTTTAGTGTGTAGAACATATCTATTATTCGTATTACAATGTATGTTACTCAAATACAATATCTCGCTTAACGCTTAGAGTGAATTCCTTGTCTTACATGATTGTGTACCACTCACCGTTTTCTTCTAGTAAATTTGGTTCTCTGACGCGCACTAGAAGGCACTTTTGCTAGGTTAAAAATTATAGTCACTAGTGACAGGGCTACTGAAGTAAAAAGCTTAAATTCTGCATCTCCTCATTAGGTTTAATAGCAAAGAACAACAATTCTAAAATTTTTACCAGCTATCTTTTTAAAAAATACTATAAGTACAATGTAAGTTTTAAATTCGTTAAAAAAATATTACTTAAGGAAACAAATTTGAGTATGAGCTGAACTTCAACTTTCTTCTAGTATACTTGGCACACTACCAAAAGCCAACCCCAGCCTAACATAATGTCAAGAGCTATGCTTTGTAAAGCAGTCCATTGATTTGGATCCTCCTCGCTTCCTCAGGCCATCAGGTTTTGTCCATTTTAATCTTGAAACATTTTAGCCGTCAGACTTTATCTAATATGAAAATCAACTAAAGATGGAAGAAAATTGCTGATATTTTCAAGCAAAAGAGTCTAAAAATTCGTATAAGTTTCTGTAAGGGTGTGAAACTATTTCTGCAACAACCCCTCTATGCTAACATTGTTAGGAAACTAGCAGTACATGTGAGTCAATAGATACCGATGACTTCGAAATAATGAACACAAATGACTGTACTTAGAATTGTAGAATGACTGATGAGTCAAATACGTAGAAATACAACACGGAGAGCTTTCCGAATATTTTTTATTGATTCTAATAATATATTTAGTTATTGAATCAGTAATATGAACTTTTGGATTTACTATATACCACAATAATATATTGTGTCTTAAATGTGTTAGACAATATGAATGTGTTTAGATAATATGAAACAGGAAATACTAAAAACAACAGACATATAAGTAATGAATTAACATGATGTTATTGTTTATAAGGCTAGTACAATATCAACTTCATATGCAGTTTGCTTTGATGTACTAGTGCACTAACACCAAAGTATGTCAGTTTAATTCAAGGCATCCAAACCATATTCACATATTTAGTTCTTCAACAGGAAGTATTGCCATGTGAAGTTACTATTGGTAATATTATATGATGATTGTTCTTGGAGCATGAGGAACTCCATCCATGATGATTAAAAAAGTGTCAAAACAATTGGTATTACCAATTGCTTTGACAAGAAATCAGATTGTAAGGCAAAACTGTTATGAAATACAAATTCTCTTCATGAACCAACCAATCAGAATGAGCAAAGTGAAGGCGAAGGAAGACATTTTATGACAAAAACATTAAACTTTGTGGTGTACAGCAAATCAGTTTTTCTCCTGAGCAGCTAACAGTTACATGGAAACCATTCTCACAATTTGGGTACATATCTCTTAGCTTTTGCAGAGTAGCTTATAGTTCATAATAAGAAAGAGAAGGCAGCAGCTCAGAATGATGAAGCAGCAGCTATGGTTGTAGCTGGAAGACTGCTATGTTCTTACTATTGTAGTTAGCTACAATTAGTCTGTCTCTAGAGATGTCCATGTCAAGCACAAAACCACTCTCAATAGCGCTGTCTGTCAGCTCTGAGACTACCATACCTACAATATAATAAGCATAATCAACAGTCACAGCATATTCCTGGTTTCAACACTTTTTAGTATACTTTAATACGATTTGTTTGAAAGATTGCACTGTATTCTTCAGTCACTTACAAGAAAAGCTAGTTGAAGAGTTATCCTGTGTCAACAAAAATGTCAATCACCGCGCTGCCATAGAACTGCACAAATGCTCCTTACAGCTACAGTAAGTAGTATGGGTGTCTTGAAAGACTGTTGGTTTAAAGTAAATTTTCCATCTAAGTTCTAAGGCTACGATCTGCAATTTCACGCCTTCTTGCAGAAAAAACCTTCAAAAAGTGGTATAGGCTATTTCATTAGTCTTTGTTAGAAAAAAATGCTAAATGTTTATTCATGACAAGCTTCATACTTTAACATAATCACTTCCTCAGCTATGTCCTACCTTATAGGGTTATGTTTACACTAAGCTGAGAGTACAGCCCTAGCCTAATTATTAGAGAGCAAGCCTCAGCTCGCTGGACAGGTTGCCCTTGCAAAGGCCCATCTTACAGAATAAAAATAGACTGATTACCAGCTGACTGAATTATAATCTCCGTGTGAATAACTAATTCATCATATTATGCTATCTCATACAGCCATAGGAATGTTGGCATGATGCCAAATACCAGCTATTAGGGTAGCCAATAGAAACTATATTTGTGACCTGCAATTCAAGACTGGCTGCTATGGGTAAGCAAGCAAGTATACAATTTTCATTGACAAAATAAAGTGAATTGTTTTATACAAATATTTGTATTATGAATATAATATTGCAATTAATTTATTTTACTTAAACAAGCTGCCAGACAAAATGTGCTTGTCTAAAATTGAGTTCAAAATCTACAGAGCGACTGAATATAAATTGCTTTAGTTGTATTTATATTGTTTATAGCAGCATTAAGATGACCACTGCACTCTTTTTAACGTAATATCATAAGCAATAGTGGAGTAAAGGCAATTTTTTCATTAAAAACTCAAATTTATGAATGTTTTTGTTTTGCCTCAGTGAAAGTATGTCCCTCCACACATTTGGAACACATTGTAAGTGCCTGTAATTTCCCATATAGTAGCAGGACTATCAATAGTTTTATTTATGATTTTGAGACCTCATGATAGCACAGGCTATCATACCAATAAATTATATGATATTCAGTTGATCAGTGACAGAATACTGAGCGTGCAGACAAATCCAAAATTGTTGGCTAATTAATGAGAAATAGTGAGAATTATACAGTTACTCTGAATCATAAGCTAATACTAAGTCTATAGCAAGTAGACTATCATAGCTCTGTATTAATATGTATAGTGTTTAATTTCACTATGAGAAGTAGTCAGGGTAGCATTACATGTTTTTACATCAACACTATGTATCTACTGGTATATCTATCAATTACTAGATTGTACAGCATATTTGTCAGCACAACTGCTCACACATTTTCCATATATCATTTATAAGTAAACTGACCAGTTGAGCAATCCAGGATTATCACAGTGCTGCTGCTGGATGCTGCCACCAGGACATATCTCTCACCATAGCAAGCTACACCTAGTGAATGAGGCACATCTTTACAAGTCCAAAGCAGCTGACCTTGAGATATGTCTATCAAACAGACTTGAGATGAGTCATAGTCAGACACAACAACCTTGTCTGATCCTGAAACACAGAGTGAGACCCAATGTTGGCTAAGCTGAGGACAAGAAATATCTTTGAGTTTATTCCCTGTCAGTGAGTAGATGATGAGAAGCTTGTTCTTTCTGTCTGGAGCAACTAGTTTATCACAAGTGATGGCTAGTCCTGTGATACTGCCAACATAGTCATTGTGAGTCCAGGAAGTGACTTGCTTTCCCTGCTGATCATGTACATAGATGGTCCAAGGATTGTCATACACTGCTGTATATAGTCTGTCCTTGTAGACCTCCATTGCTCCAGGGTAGCTGTTGAATGTGATGAATGAGCCTTTTACTTGGTAGTTGTTGTCAATAGTAGCTACTGCATTATTACCCATCCCAGTTAATATTTGTGAGTTCCAGACTCTTGCTGAATAAGGATATGTTGGTAAAGAGACTGTATGAAGGAGTTTGAGGGACTTTGGAAGAGGTTTAGAAGGTCGAAGCTTCAGTCGCTCATCAATTAGAAACCAGTCAGTGGAGACAATTTCTAGCATTATGTCAAAGCTTCTACCTGCATATAAATATAGAAGTGAAAAAATAAGATATTTATTATGTTATTGTATAATACTAGCATAAAAATATTACTTGAATGTTAGGACTAATATCTGATATAAATATGTTGGTCTAGTTAATACTCATGCTGTCCGACACAAAATATTTCATAAAAAGTTATTATGTGATATTTTTAAACTTTAACTTTTTAAATACTGACTGGTATATCAGCCTCAATAGGTTTGTTTGAAAATGCTGTTTTTGAGTAACAATGTAAACGAATCAAATTATTTTGTTTACATTTACTAATTACTTCCATTTTAACCATGGTCAATTATTATTATCTACTTCCTTCAAGATAACAAGTATTTCACTGGAACAATGTCACACAAAACTTGATATGACTCGTTTGTTGGTAGGTAAAAGACAATTGTGACACAAATGGAGAAATATATAATTCTATTATTTTGCAGATTAGTTTGAGTCATTAAACTATTATAAACCAATGGTCCATTATCAGTGTATATGAAGCTTCTACAAAAGTTTTTATATTTTGCAATTTTACAATTTCAAATTATTTTGGACCAAAAAGCTGCAAGCTGTTTTTGTATTTGATGACATTTGCTGTGTAACGCTGGACTTTTTGACCAAACTTTTTTTTAAAATCATTGTTTTGTTAGCTTATTTAGATATATTTAACGAGTTCAGAAATTTTGTATCATTCAGCAAATTGCCCAGGGATACTGACACGTATAGACCAAAATTACAACCGCTCAAAAGGTTACACACAATCCGTGTGATTCTAAGTAATTCAAGAATGTTGATGTTTTAGTATCTGCTTGCAAAAATCAATAATCCACAAGGCTCATCTGATTTCTTTACTGTCCAAAAGACGCTTAAGAGAGTTGTCTTTACATGAATAGTTCAGGATGATTACTATTAAAAAACTGTCTGGATTAAGTTCTTTGGTTCTCTGAGCTGCTCCGATACCTGAATAACCTTTACATTAGGCACAAAGCTGAATAGCATCTATGCATGACCATCTTCAAGCTGTTGCTCAGAAACCCAAGCATTAGGATAACTTATCTGCAGTGTTTAGTTTCTACTAGCATACTTATATTTAAGAGTCTGTTATTAAATGACATGGTAATTGTACCCTTTTATGTATCAGTAAAATTTTGTTAGCAAGCTTTTTATCAATTTTGCAAGTATTTAAACTAATTTATATGTTCAATATATTAAACATTTCTAATAAACTATCAACATTTCTTTTTATGTATAACAAACTATTAGCAATTATATTTATCTTATTATATAATATAGTATGTAGCCCTGAAGGTCGGTTCGCTACGCTTCATTAGGAACTTGAGTCATTTTAGGTAAATACACTGTCTTCTACACATTAACTACAAACTCTTGTATGTCAGAGAGACAATTACTAACTATAAAATAGACAGGTCTAACATGAAACTAAAATAAGAACTGGTTCCTGTGATTGATTCACACGGCTTCGTTTCTATAGTTACATATTAAAGCATTTGATGACTACAGCCTTTTTGTACTATAGCATCATGAGCAATACAGCAGCCAACAGTGATTATTTTAGTTATAATTTTTAAACTTGTAGTATAGTTTTGTTTTGTCACATAATTAAACTGATATCAAATAGTAATGATATTTGCTGCAACTGTCAAGCAACTCTACTAACCATCACCGTTATAGTTTTGTTCATAATAATGAAAGACTAAGCATTTTATTAGTGGAAAACTTTCCTAGGAAACAATACACCCCTGTTATAATCGTGGTGTGGGTAGTTTGTGTTAGGAAACTGAGGCTACCTTAAGCCAAGCTATCTAAAACATGAGCTAAATATACCAACATAGTTATTGATCAATCAATCAACTTTAGCCAGCCAGCTAAATAGTCTTTGATTTGTTCTGACACTAAAAGCTTGCTTGTTTAACAAAATTCAACGAAAAATCACATGTAGTATGGTTTGTTAGATCGTTATGCTTGAATTTAAAATATACATATTATAGTATATAATAACGTAACACGTATAATATAACATCAACAATAGTACCATTGAGTGATGGCTTTATTAGCCTAATAAAGTTAATGATAAATTATTAATATAAACAATAATATACAACAATTAGAAATGTGTGACAATAAAAAATATAATTTCCATTAGTTGTTAAAATTATCATGTTTGCCTTTCTTTTATAATATAATTCCACAAGGTACACATTTAGAGAGATTTTTAGGTTGTTTAAATTTAGTTGAAATCCAATTTGCAGTTTATATCTTGGTCTGAACATAGAAACGGCACGACAAGAAAGCAGGGAAAACTTAGAAAGATTGGCTGTGAGTGTCACTTATGTTTTCTGAGCATCACATTTTGGCCATGACAGAGTGTCATGTCTATTCAACCCAGAGTCATGTAATATCTTTTGTCTTACTTAGCAGCTGGTCAGCTTGCCTTGGTCAGTGTTGGGTTGGCTAGTGTTAACTGTGGTTCAGTTGCTAATAAAGCTGTCTAATTGACCCTTCACATTTGCTAATATTATTTCTATTTAGAAGAGGTAACAATTTGTATGGTCAATCCAATAATAAACTAAGTTTCCCGTACTTTTAAAAGCTAAAGACAAACATTTACTAGCATCGGTAAATTTGATTACACTTTGCAAACCAAAATCAAATGTATTGTTTTGTATAAGTCTCTTTTTTGCTGGACACTTTGTATTTCAATCTTATGAAATATCGCTTTATACAGCTTATATGTGTATTTATTTTAAAAGATAGCTTCATTTGCCCAAATTATCTCTGGGGCGAATATTCTTATAAAAGTCTATTGATATTTTCTAAACTCGTTTAAGAGTTGTCCAATGAGTACTCCAAGTAACTGCATATAAAATAGATTCCTAATATGAATGGAGAATCAGTGAGTTACATGAAGTTGTGTGCTGATTGAGAAGAGAAATTGTGGACTGCTGGAAGACTATCATCATCTTTGTCAGTGAAATTTTACCCACCATCAAAAGGTAACGTGATAAACTTTAGCCAGCCCTTGTTTGAGCAGCAGTTGTATTGAGGCTATTACATGCTAAGGCGGTAAAGTTTCCTTAGCCGCTGTTCCCCTATCGGTTGTAAAATAATTTTAAAGCTTATAGCACTGATATTATGTTTATTGAGTTTGCTATATAGTAGCCGTTATCATAAATTCACAACAAAATAACTTGTAAATACAACATTATAAACATCACAGTTCACCTTCAGATAAATTTTTCATATCGTTCATCAAAGAAAAGTACATTGATAACTATATTGATATATATGTTGATAAATATATTGCGGTCTTGATAACATTGATTTCTGCCTTTTGTGTCACCAGGTGACGACCTTATCAAAAATCATCAGAACTGACACAAATGATGTTTGCCCATGAAACTAATACAATTTATGTATGTCTTTTTTAACAGCAAAAGCGTTAACAAGTAGTTATTTGATAAAAAATTGCTTAGAAAGCTTTTATCATAGAATATTAATACGGTGTATTTGTTCATGCAACACAATAAAAGAAAGAAAGCATGTATGTATTATATTATATTCCAAAAGCTGTAACAATACTAAGATAATTGACGTATAAAGATTTGCATCAACAAATGCTTTACAAAATAACATAGTTGTATTGCAAACTGAGCTCAGAGACTTTTGCAGCCATTATCGAAAAGACTGTAAGCATGTTTGAGTCAGACAAAGTATCAATATTATTACATTATTACACTTCAGTATAAAATAATCACTCTCAGTAACACTATTTATTAATAAAAATCAGACCAAAATTCATGGTTTTAAGACTACTAAACATTCTTAGATTTAATGTGTCCAACTGCAAATAACAATTGCTAAGCATTCTGGTAATTGTCAAGTATAAATAATGATAGTAACTAAAGCTTGCAAAAAATAAAAAGTACACCCATGATGGGCTGTAAACTATGGTGTAATGAAGGCATATGCTGCTGCACACTAATCAGAAACTATTCGTTCAAAGCTTGCTGAAGTAGCAATGTGCACATCATGGTAAAAAAGCTAATGCTTTGGCAAGTTGTTCTACGTGGATCATTGTAGCGAAAGGGTTTATCAATTGCTGGTCATTCAAAGTTTATTAGGCCATGCAAAGCAGATTTTATAATTCGCATGGCAAAATCTATTGTTTAGTTCTGATGTTAATTATAGAGATTCAAAGAACCACGGATTACCCTTTCAGGCCTGTTCCAGAATATTTTGGAATGATTTCTTTTCTCTTGGACCTGATCCCTATTGTTTCGGGATAAATCTTGAGTCGCTCTATTGCTTAGCCTTTTAGCTACATCAGTTTTATCACTTTACCAAACAAAATTTTAGAGCCTGTTCATCATTTTGATATCCAAGATGTAATTGGACAATATATTTTCGACTAACAAATTACGCGATAGATATAAACTTTTCTGAAAATCTGTTGTTTGTCATTTTGGAAAAAGTTTATCCAAATGATGAGAAAGGTTGATTATATATATTTTCAGAAGGGATTTTAGCAATTTTTTACCAGTTAAATTATTTTTTAGTAGTTTTGCTAAAGGTATAACACATCAATATGGAAAGTTAGCTGCTGGTGTATGATGTTTTGATAAGTAAAAAGTAAGTTTTCTAGCAAATATGCTAAAATATGAAATATCTTATTGTAATTGTACTTTAATTGGAAGTTCCGATAAAACAGGCAGTAAATTATATTATTTCTCAGCAGACTTACATTTTGCCCCCAATTTAGTGACTGAAGGTACTTGAACTGATGGCATGACTTCATCAATCAACCGCTGTATGTCATTCTTTGTGTCGCTGTAGCTAGAGACTACATCACACTGAAATAATAGTATAAAACAGTTGAAGTCTTCAAAGTGAAAAGCATGTGAAGCAGCTAAGCAATGAAAGTTATTGATTCGCTACAATTAAAATTGTTCATATAGTTTCTACGCATTTTATAGGCTACAATTGATGTGACACATTTTATCTATATCTGTTGAGTAGCCTAAGATCTGAACACAACTAAAAATACTATTCCTCCACCTATCTTAAGGATGCTTAAATATTGTGTGTGTTACTATAACTACCAGTATACTGACAATGTCCATGACATAAACATTATCTTCAATTGTCTCTGCTTATAAAGTAATGCAGCAAAACTAAACTATACAGGACAGATATTCACTAGATCTCATTGTATGTTCAAGACATTTGATAATTAGCATTACACTATTATTAATGCTTTACAAGATCAATGGCTATTAAATGTTAACGTTAATCAAAATTATAGTTATTTGATACCAAAATGTTCACCATCTCTTACTCTGCTGTGTTTTATGTGCAAAGTACGTGAAAATGGGACTACAAGCTCTTAAAAGCTCAAATTGAACAGTTCAAAAAGTGGCCGTAGGTCGGAATCACTTTATTTTTATGATGTGCTCAACTCGACATGGTTATTGTTTTGACACGGGATGTTATCATATGAAATGAAATGCCATTAAAAGACTCAAGATAACACTTCCCATAGCCTTAGTTTATGGCTAATACTTTGGGTTCTACCGGAAACCCCTTATAAAATAAAGATGATCGCTACTTTACAGTTTCGTTTCCGCTTGGTCTAATCATCAAGTCATAATCTGATTGTATAACCCATATACTTAGCCACATGGCGATAACAAATTCTGTGGCATTTTTCGATCATCACAGGTAACCAACAAGCTCGTCATGTTTATCAGATGATGATATGCACCCCTTCGAGCTATGGTTAAAAAAATAAATTAATCGTTAGGCTAGGTTTTGAGATATCAGTACTCTAAGTGACAGGATTACGATGATGATGAAATAGGCGCACCAAGACAATCTACATGGTTTTATTTAATGTGTGAAGTTTATTTGTGAAAATATTTTAATGAATGATGTTGCATGAAAGGGTAAAAAAAAGCACATCGTGCTCAACTACGTCGCGTATGAGCTGTTTTGAGAGCGATCCCAACCTACGGCGTTTTGGTGATTGCTGCGACTAACTGCCTTTTTTGAGATTTTAGTAGCTTGTAGTAACATTTTGACATATTTTTAATCCACAACACAACAGACTACATCATTGTGGATCTTTTGATACCTAAATAGCAGTAATGTGAATTTTGTTGCAAATCAAATGCAAGGCATTACTAAATTACCTACATACATGCTGATTTTATATTATTCCTCATAATAAAGTAACAATAGAGTAACCATAATTTTTGGGTGGTTCAACAAAGAAAGTCACTAAAACTATATTAAATTACTATTTAGGCTCAAAAGTAGTTATTTTACCACCACTCAACTAAAGATTTTGGATATCACTACAAGTAAAGACAATGGTTTAGGATCACCACACTTTCTGTATTTGAATAACCAAGTACCGTGGCACTGTACCAATGTACCAAGGGTACCGATGTACAACCTCTGTACAGTTGCGCATTGGAAGAGCAGAGGGCTATGATAATATTTTTATGCTGAAAGAGGGAGTTGAACTTAAATACGTTGTATTAAATTCAAAGTGTATAAGTGTAGGTGAATGAACAGAATATTTTTCTGGAAAGGAATAGAAAGCTTTGATGCAATCTTGAAACTAAAGTGGAAGGTCTGTGTAACTTTGTTGGAAAAACTGGAGGGCGTATATTAGGCTTTAAAGCTTGTCAACAGTTTTAAGAAAAAACACATGTTGACATTATGTCGAGATATGAAAGTTCTCTGCTTTGCTTCCAAAGCAAAGTGAACTTTACTTCATAAGCTATACCGCCTTCAGGTTCACAAAGAAAGGAATGTTGTCAATTTGCGACATTTTCTAGTAGGACAATTCCCATCACACTGTCAAATTCGGTAAAGAAAAGTTCACACAGTATTAACTGGTAGACTTTCTGACAATAGACATTAAGGTTTGAGATTGGTACATCGTCTTATGTTGGGTTAAATAAAAAAGTGTTTTGCATAGAATTCACTCGACTACAGTAAAAAATGGTAAAAAACTCGCACAAAAAGGGCTGCACAGTGAATCAGAAAGATTTTATTCTTGGGGCATCATAATGCTAGTAACATGTTGGATTAATTTAATTGAGTTAAAGTCAAGTCAAAGTTGTTATGATGATTCCAATAAAAACTTCTAGATTGAAAAGTACCTTCTCTTAACTTTTCCACTACCACATTAAAATCTTACCGAATGAAGATTTTGCCCGAATTAATTACCTCGAATTATTTGATAAACCAATGTACTGCTAGTATTTCAGCAATATCTTGGGAATAAAACTAGATATCACTTCACTGTAAATTGAATTTTATTCAAAACAGAATTCCTACAAGATAGACAAAAAGTGGATGCTAGTCTTATACAATCTCTAATGTTTTACAGGCATTGAACAATCGATGTGTTTTTCCTTGCCATTACGATATCGATCTGGTTTTCCTGTTTTTGAAAAAGTTTAAAATGGAATCAATGAACCCAAATATTTTTTAGGTGCAAGTGATTGGGAACAAGATTGTTACACTGAAAAAATAATTTAATCGGTGTAGCTAGGGTGTGGGCTTCATAATGAAAAGAAAAGTTAAACCCTGTTGATAAGCCGATACATCGCTTCGAGGTTGGTACTTTTATTATTGCCAGTTGTTAGGGATGTTTAGCTAATTTTTTTATATTATCAACAAGTGATCAGCAACAAGATTGTCTTACTAGAGACAAAATTTGATTGGTCTAGCTTATGTGTGGGCTATGTAATGAAAACTAAAGTGAAACCAAATTGATAAGCCAATGCATCGGCTTACGGTCTGTACTTCTATTACCGTGAAAGCTAATACATCGGCTTATGGTAGCGAAAGAGTTGAAGAACCCCCATTGTACCTGATGAGCATGCTTGACTCTAGACTCTGTTTTGCGCATTATATTTCTTAGTTGGCTCCATTTTTTGAGTATCTCATCTTCAAGAAAGTCTGTGATGAGAGTTTTGGTTTTTAGTCGATCCTCTGTATATTCATCCTCAAGCTGTTTGTACTTAGATTCTAGAGTTTTGATCTTCAACAAGTGAGAGGGTCTGATGACAGCGTAAAAGTTGATAACATTAGTATTGTCATATGCAGCAATGCTCTGCTAAGTGTGACAAAGTTTTTACTAGTTTACAATCTCTGGTAATCACTACTACCAGTTTGTATAACTTGTATGCAAACAAGTCAAGTGACCAATATATCAGATTAAACTCGTAAATCCACAATTGAAAGTTTATTTTTCATCAAATAATCTCGTTCACAGCTAGAAAATTTTTAGTTACTACCTGCCAGTTTAGTACCAGCTACTACCTACCAAGTTTAAACATTACCTGCAGTACATTAATTCTGTTCAGAAGTTGATCGCTGACACTTCTGACCTTAAACCAAGTCATGTAAAACAAGGTTTCAAAAATTCAGCCTTTTGTGAAGATGACACAGATATAGCTTATAATAACTGAATAAAATTTTTACAAACCCATAGACTTTTAGATCTTGTATTAGTATCGGAGTTGATAACCAATCATTTTTGTTTCTTTTTAGTATTATTGCATAACATTATAGTGACTACTATGACAAGTTATTCAGTTTTGTTTACAACTTTTAACATTTTAACAAAGTTTATCTTGTTACACTAACAATAACGTCCTGAGAAAAGAAACGCTTTGTTAAGCAATTGTCAATGACATACTAACCTGTTCATCTCTTTTATTCTGAATCTTTTGCACTGTCTCAAATGTTTCTTTGTCATACTCAGCAAGTGTTTGGGAAGTGAACTTGAAGATTTGTTCCAAACTCTCTTCCTTCTCAATCATTTCTTTTTTTAGCTTGTTGATCTTACCATTAAGTTGCTCTACAAGCTGATCTAAAGTCATCATCTGATGAGTCTCTCCTGAAACATACAAAATGTTTTAATAGTCTGACTTGAACTGTGGATAGATTTGTCAAAATACTGCATTCAACATGATCAAAATTGAAAACAAAAAAAACTAAGAGATATAAAGAAAAAAACTGACATTTAACTTTTTGCTATATTTTTGATGGAAATCAAAGTACCAAGTTGTTTTTCTATACAATATGAACAATGCTGTTTTCACTGTTACCAATTACCATCATCACATAATCTTGCTGAGCATACACATTCAATGCAGATCATCTTCAGACATTTATCACATCCCAAAATGACTGGCTTGTCAGTATGATGAGTACAGAATCTGCTTTGCGGACTCTTCAGTAGCTCAAACTGCTCAATGTTTATTGTTGGATGAACTTTACCAAACTCTTCATTATATTCCTGATGAAGCTATAACATGAATTTTTCAAACCAACATTATCAAAATTCATTGAAAACTAACATGATGACATGCTATTTATATTGTCACAAAGTTACCATGAGGGTGAGAAGTAGAAATATTAGAAAGGAGCTACTAAAACTCAAAAGTTCTGTTTTGTAAACCACAAAAAATTAAGCAACTAAAGTAATTTATGATAGAGGCTACACCATTTATCGCAGCTTACACTTAAAAAATGTTAATGTATTTCAAGTCAATTGTGGCTGACATAGTCATTGATAAATTTAGGTGAACCAAAAAACAAAAAAAATTGATTGTCTCCCATGATTAATCAGAGATTTTATGCAAATAATCGAGCTCATACAAATCAGGAAACTAATTTACATCCTAATATATTGTTTCAGTACTCAAAATAAAATCCGTGAGATGATCCGAATTTATGCCGCAATCACTTGTAACAATCTGTTTTGACCATGAAAAAAGTTTTGAGATAAAGTTTTTATAGTTTATGCAGTGCTAAAAATATCCTACAAAAACCCTGCAAAACTTAACAATGTAATTTCAGCAACATCTCTATAAAACCAAGCATTTTATGTTGGTCTTGAAGTTGATAACTGTTGTATATAGTTTATTACAAAAGATCAAAGTTTTGAATGAGCTATTTACCCAAACACTTTGAAGACCAAAAAATACGTGGAAGGCCCATTTGAAGTTTCTATTAATACCTTAAGTAAAGTTTCTGTCAATAACTGCATACAAAATTCAATAACTGTCAATGAAACTTGGCATACCTTGTGATGCTTTAAACAACAAATTGTATCACAAAGTGTGCAATAGAATAATGCTTGCTGGTCATTATTTCCTTTTTTTGCACAGACATCACAGAATCTTGGTTGGTCTCTTGAAATGTCGTACGCTGGCAGCTCGTTGAGTGCCATCTCACAAACTTGACTACAACAAAATAATCATCAAGTATCACTGTTCATGTGTCAACTACAACAATTTTGCGAAATTTATACCCAAAATATTCAGAACAATACTAAATTTAACAATTCTTGCTTAAACTCTTTTAATATTTCATGAAGCTAATTAATTACTGTATGTATAATTATTCCAAAAACCTTTTCTAAAAAGTTTGAATGTTTTGCATATTATCGAAGGCTTCAGTTGCGAACAAAAATGTTCCAATGTTTGGCTTTACATGATGGGGTTTAAAGGTTTCTTTGTAAGTAAAGTCACATTACAGATTTTTGGTATCAAAAGATTCACCATGTTTTGCTCTGCTGTGTTGTAAGTGAAAAATATGTGGAAATGTGATTAAAAGCTCTTGAAAGCTCTAAAACAAACAGTTAATCGCCTCCAGCATGAAACCGCCTTGGATAGGAATCAGTTTATTTATCCGACAACGGTAATCCGTTTGGTTATTGTTTGAACACGTGATGTTCTCACAAGAAATACAAAGCAAATAAAAAGGCTCAATATAAAACTTCTTGTAGCACTAGGTTATGAAAAACACTTCGGGTTTTACCAAAGACCCTGTATCCAATATATGCTCACTATACCGATGCTCGCTACTTTACAGAACTTTGGGTTCGGCTTGGTCTAATCGTCTGGTCTTAATCTGATCATGTGACCCATAATTCCTGCCAAACAGCGCGAATACTTTTTGCAGTATTCTTCAATTATCACAGGTGACCAACAGGCTCGTCAGGTTTATCAGACAAATATATGTACTCCTTTGAGTTAAGGTTAAAAAATTAAACAATTTTTCACAGTACATGTAGGTTATGAGATACCGGTGCCCAAAGGAACAACATTACAATGACGATGAAATGGACGTGTAACAAACGATAGACATGGTTTTATTGAATGCGTGAAGTATATTTGCAAAAATATTTCAATGAATGAAGTTACATGAAAGTGTAAACAGAAATCTTCTTGTTCATTTAATGTACATCCCATTTGCGCCGTTTTGGAAAGAGATTTTAGTTCATGCCGGTTTTGTAATGGCAGTGATTATGCGTTTGTTTTTGAGCTTTTAAAATGTGTTAATAACAATTCCGTATTTTTGCACCTACAACACAACATAGTGAGACATGTTGAATCTTTTAATACCAAATAACTGTAATGTGAGTTTGGTTGTGAGTAAGCTTAAAAAAATTAAATCCGGCTCATAATGCATGCTTTATGAACGTCACAAATCTATCAAAGAGGTTTTAAAAACCCTGATGAAGTGATAGCATTAAAATGTTGTCCAATCAAGCAGTAATTACATCATATGACACTGCTAGCAATTAAAGTGTTTATATCAAATCAATAACACGAAACCTACCTATAATTTATGTAAAATAGTTAAAATAGTTCTAGAAGTTAAATTTTTGATTTGTGTTTTTGATTTTCTTATTAGTTAACAATGCCTTGTACTTGAACTAACAATCTTTAGAATAAGTCCAATTTGGGCTAATAAACTCTTAGCATTATCACTGGTTTATCTGCAACAGAACATAAACATGATTTTGTTCAAACTTTTTTTAGCAAGGTCCATCCATTGCTGCTCACAATTTTATGTGGCAAGTGTGATAGTGCTGTTTGCCACATTGTTGAAGTCAAGTGCCCAGATTTTTGAGAGAAGTGAAAATAGCCTGCGGACCTCCCAATGAAATGAAGTACTACTTCAATTACTCAAGCATGCTGGGCCACAAAGAATCCGAAACTCAAATCAGGTAGTGTGGAAAGACATGTGCCTAAGGGAAGCTAATCAAAACAATAGATCGGGTCGCCATAATTGAAGCTGAGTGGGCTATTTTCAGTTGTCTCTCCACAATTCCTCCGACCTGGAGCACGTAAACAGCAAGCTAAACTCCATCCTGCCAAGATGAATGAATGTGTTGAGGAGCTAAACAAAGTACCACCCAGCTCAGAAGACGTGCCAAGAAGTCCTCTGCCTGAACTGAGCCAAATGTTAAAACGCCCTGCGGCCGATGAACCTCTCTATTGGTGGCAAGAGAAGAAATCAATCAAATAGTTAGAAAAAGTTTGCTGTTAGAAGGAGTTGGTTTTCCAATCAGCACTGTCAATATGGGCACAGAAGCTACTTAAAGAAGTCCGCACATATACATTGACTGCAGTCTGGCAACTGGAGTACGGTGAGCCACAGCGCCAGCTCTGATCACAGTTGGTCTCTGAGTAGATAGCTAAAAGGTGTCTAATGGAGAGGAGTTTTGCGCAGAGCTGGCACCAAAAAGCCGACTGACGCCACAACTGTATAAAGCCCAGACTCAGCAGGTGAGACGGCCTTTAGTAATATTGTATTATACAATGGCCGGCTGCCAAGTGTACTATCCTACCAAGAGAAGATAGATTGAAATATATTAGAAACCACAAAAATGAAAAATAGCAGTGCATCTGGAGGCCTCTATCTTTTCAGTCATTTGTATGCATACCACATTTCACTGCACTATATATTTATTACAAAAGAAAGAGTGTTAAAGGTGGACTTACAACAAAGTTCACATTTCAGTTATTTGGTAGCAACAGATTCACCATGTCTTACTCTGCTATGTTGTAGGTGCAAAAAATATGGAAACGTGATTAAAAGCTCTTAAAAGCTAAAAAACAAACATTTAATCGCAGTCATCGCGAAATTGTCGTAGGTTGGAATCCCGTTCAAAAACAAATAAAACAGGACGTAGTTGAGCACAATGGCTTCTGTTTACACGTTCATACAACCTCATTTGTTGAAATATCTTCACAAATATACTTCATGCCTTCAATAAAACCATGCCTATTGTCCTCATGTGCCTAATTCATCATCATTGTAATGCTGTCACATTGAGTCCTGGTAACTCAAAACCTACCGCAAAAATGGTTTTAATATGTTAACCTTAGCTCGAAGGAGTGCATATCATCATTAGCTAAACATGATAACTCTGTTGGTCATCTGTGCTAGTCGAAAAATTCTGCAGAAGTTGTTCGCCCCGTTCGGCAGGAAGTATGGGTCTCCTGATCTGATTACGACTAGATGATTAGACCAGGCTAAAACGAAACTGTATAGTGGTGTACATTTATATTTGATACATGCTTTCTGATAGAACCCGAAGTGTTGGTCAAAAACTAGGGCTACAAGGCGTTTTACTCTCAGCCTTTTATTTCAAGCGCTAACATCACATGTCAAAACAGTAACAACATTAAGTATTCGTCGAAATAAAAAGATTCCAAACTATGGCTATTTGGTGATGGTGGCGATTACCTGTTCATTTTTTAGCTTTTAAAAGCTTTTAATCACATTTCCACATATTTGGCACCTACAACACTGCAGAGTAAAACATGGTGAATATTTTGATACCAAATAACTGTAATGTGAATTTTATTGCAAGTCAATCTTTCAGATTTTTTTGTAAAGCCAGAAGTCCTGATAACTGCACAAGGCTTTTAGCAGGGTGTTGGCTGCCTATACTGCTGTTTTGAAAAGGAAAATAATTGTATTTAGCATTTAGTATTTGTATCTATGGCTGGTTTTACACTTTTCATGAACATTGAGCAGATATACCAAAACTATTCATTTGAAATACAATAGATAATTGATTGCTAAATGCTAATTTGCTCACAAAACATCGTATTTAGGCCGAATAAGTTGTTAGTTTGTGTTTGAATTAAATAACACGCTTATGTGTTTTACCAAAAGTATTAATTTAATTACAGCTTTAATTACCAGCTTCAAAAGTATTCTCTGTAGGATTAAACTTTATTCCTCATTTTCCTATTATTCTGTTGCCTAAAATAAAACTTGCACCTAACTTAAAGATATCTTACCCAAAAGTATTGGTATTTTTTTTTTATAATTTGTATTGTTTTTGACGTTTGAAGTAATCTGGCACTCAGAATGTTTTAATATTAAAATTAACGAATCTTGAACAAAGACAAAAAATTCAAACAAATATATGTGAGAAATTACATCACTAGTTGATGCCGTTGCATTAGTTGATATTGCTATTGAGTTTAAGTTGCAATGTTACGCGTATCTATTTTGTCTAATTCTTTGAGGTTATATATTTCTTATAACCTTTTGATTTGCTTTGAGCTTTTACCGCATCAAAATTTTTTAATATGAATTTATCACATCTCCTGATAATAATCCACCTCAAACACCACAACCAATCACACATGAAGGAAAAACTTATGATACTATCAGAAAAAATCTACTAAAATATTGTGCAAGCTCATGTGTTGGAATGGAAGTGGAGTACACGTTTAATTATTAACACAAGAGGGAAATATGTAAAAAAAATATGGACGAGTTGCTTTTTTACTAGTTTGTCTTCAACTAATTATGTTCTGAACTCATTATAGATCACATAATCTGACAATCATTGACCAACTATCATTGTTGCCCTCTAGATGGTTATTTTAATGGATTTCAACAAACTAACTCATTGTAATATTTTTCTGAAATTACTAGTATGTTGGTACACAAACTCTTATGTACAACTGCTAAACTTGAAGTGATCTATTTAAGGTAATAATCTTAAGGTCATTAAGGTCATGTCCTTGTATTTGAATTTTTACATTATCAGGCATAAGGTGTGTTTCTATAACCAGACATCCTGATCAATAAACTGATAAGTTTAAAGCTTTAAGCTCATGCAAACTATTACTCATATCACTGTTTTGACTTCATCATCAGCAATAATGTGTACACTCTATGAGTGATTCACTGTTGGCAATTGCTAACCCACCAACTTTAATAAATCTGAAGCAGCAATCCCGATATGGTGAGTGCTTTGGTTATTTTTTAATCATCTGATTTTGAAATTCATTAAAAGCGTAGTTGATTGCCGTTCCTTTCAAATGACATCGGCATCGATCGCAATGACTGCTGAAAAAGGATCCAATGCCACCCACAAACAGCCAATCAGGATGCTGATAGTAGTGATCATTTGTTTCAGAGTTCAACATGGTAAAAGTCCATCACAGCTCACTAGCAACAATTACGCTGGCCGTTCATCAGAAATTCAACTTATTTTTCTGTTCAAAGTCATAAAGTAAAGAAATTCAATAATTTTATCTGGTTTTTTCATGGACTAGAGACTGGTTGTAGCAAAAATTATGCAGGTTTCACAACAAGAGACATGTCTTATAATCTCGCTAGTGTGAGTCAGTTTTTACACCCTACCCGACCCATTTTAACAATGAGTTTACTGTAAATCATGTGTTTACTAACAAAAAGTCAAGCCAATGCTTTTCAGCACGTAATATTAATTCCATCTTTAAAATATAACATGTTTTATAGAGGAAATTGTTTTGAATAGACTATTGTCTGTTTGACTAAGTTTTGTAGCTAATTTTTCCATTTTTCATTTATTTAAAAATGGCGGTAAAACTTATCCATATTTTAAAATTTGAAAAAATACACTAGCCATCTTTGATTACATACACATGTTTAACTTGTCAGGATACTCAAGTGCTTGTAAGCTTTTTAAAACACAGACTTGGTTTCTTCTGCTTCAATGATACTTGTAATTATACCCCTACTATCAGCACTTTCTCTACACCACTAAAGGCTTGTACACTATTGCTCAAATCAAGGTTTAGCTGTACGATGGAGTACCACAATTAGCTATTTTAATGCCATCACCAGTGATAAGGCGTTCACACTATGAGCGATTATCTGTAGGTGATCAACAACCATTTAGAAATTACGAATACAAAATCGCATTGCTGATATCACGGTCCTTTTGTTATCCTTTAGTTATCTGATTATGCAATCCATCCCAAGCTGAGCGTAGTTCTGAGCGATGCTTGCAAATATGAATTGACATTAATCTTCACAACTGTTGAAATTGGATCCGATGCAATCAACAAACAGCAAATCAAGATGTTAACAGTTTTGATCATCTGTGTCAAAATTCAACATGTTAATAGTCCATAAAATCTTCGCTAGCAGCAATTACGTGGGCCCCTCATCGCAAAATGACGTCATAGCAGTCTACTATTGTGTTCAATTGCACAGCTAGTCATCGATTTTTGCGATAGTTTGTACTGGCCTTTAGACAATGTTGCTGTGTCTGACTGTATGCGTGAGCTGGCATGAAGCCTGCTGCCTCAGCCAGATGTCCTAATCATTGAACCACAAAAAATGGTGCAATGGCTCTTAGCACTTTTTTCTACACACATTTCACTTTTCACTTGTCACTGCAAATCTTGAAATTTTTGTGCTCGTTGATTTCTGAAACATTGACAATTGGCTTCATTGCTTCAGTGAAACTGATGATTATACCCCTATTATTAATGCATTGCCTAAGTGGCTAAGGCCTTGTCACTGTATTTGATTGTATACAATACCGAGCAATAGGTCTGCTTCTAATAATAGCCAGGAGTCATAATCATTGAACTGATAAGTGTGTACAATGACCACGAGCAGTGTGTTTACTTTATAGCTTGCAATTATCAGTAAATATTTGAAGTCCTTCTATTTAGCCTATGTCGGCTAGCTCCTAGCAAATCAAATTTGGGCAGATTAATATTCTAAAACTATACTTCCAAATAATACCCATAGTCCGAGTTATTGTTAACCACCTACTATAGACAGACTTGGCATGCCTTACAATCTGAAACAAATGTTAACAAGCCGTCACTTTCAACCTACCTGCAGTCTTCCCAAGGACAAATCAGAATGTTGTTTTCATCATAAAAGCCAGTCAGACATTCAAGGCAGTGTACATGGTTGCAGGTAAGTTGACGAGGATTGGGTAGAGCTACTCCTTGTCTCCAACAGAAACCACATTTTATGGCAGGTGGCACAATCTCTTCCATGTTAGCCATAACCAGAACTACAAATATGATTTAATATTTTATATTACAAACTACACTAACAGGATCTAACAGTTGGTAAACACTCGGGTCGTGGGAGTTCATTATCCAAACATCAATTGACCATAATGCTAAGCCAGCCAAAAACCAATTTTTGTGTTATAACAAAAGATTTCCCAAAAGTTAATCAGGACACCGTTTAAATTCGACAGCAAACAGTTGGCTGCGCTAGGAGAATCAAATAATGTTTTACAATATTCCACCAATCCAGCAAAATTTTAAATTAATGTAACTTTTGTAAGATTTCCTTTTATACTGAAGCTTTGACTTTTGTTGTACTTTTTATACTGTAGGTTTGGTTTTGGTTAGTATACTGACATATGATACTTAGGTCACTGACTCTAACTACAAGAGGGCCGTTTTTGGTCTTACAAAATAATTTTCATTGCAATTAACATGATGAGAAATATTGTATTCTATTAGTTACAATAAACCTTATGGCTATAGCAAATAATAATTGCAGGGTTGGCTCCTAAATATATAAGTTGCATGAAAAAGAATTTCATGTGTCGCTTTTACTGGACAAAATAAACAAGTTCTTATTACCTATTACATTGTGCAGTCATCTTTTGACTGCTCGCTACCGTAAGCACTAGCTACTAGACTGCTGATAACATATTTTAGTAAGATGAATTTGGTACCAAAGACAAATAATTCAGAAACTTGCCATGTCACCATGCATTATATGAACAATATGTTAAAATTTATGATAGCTAATAAGGCTTATGATGTAAAACTTCAGCAAAAATTGTTTACACATACAAATAAGTTCAAAATTGTTAATACCAGACATGATCAATGATTTTCTCACCATGTCATTTGTTATCATAATCATGCCTAGCTTGTGCAAGATCAAGTAAACAAGCCTTAAATATGGATCATGTGTGCACAACTCCAACTGTTCACTAATAGTGAGTGTTTTGTCATTCGAAAGCTCATACATGTTGCATCATGTTGCCAAAAAGATCTGTGAGGCCGAAAGCAGAAAATGCAGATCAACTTGTCTAACCGTTAGGAACCAAGCAGCAAATAAAAAGGCTAGGTATATCGTAAATACTAATAATTTACTACTTTTAGAAAAGCCAAATAGCAACTTTCACAAATAAAATTAAATGATTGCAACAGATAAGATAATACAACTTGTACTGCCCTGACTTTTATCAACACACTGTTAGATTACCTAATGAATAATAAAACTAATAAGTCATATGATGGGCAATAAAAATAAAGATTTGGTTCAAATTTAAAAGTATTTCTATTTTGACACTTTTAAAGAATTCTAAACCTTTACAAGTTTAAAAAAGAACAAAGACAGTATTTCAAATAGAAAACATTGCAAAAATAAAATACTAAACAAAACAGAGCTTGCTTTCTACCTCCTTCACAATTTTTGTTACATGCATTTCAGATATTAAAATGGTCTTCCAATAGATTTACAAAAACGTTCAGCAACTATTCATATGAAGTACCATTATAATAAAGATTTGGTTCAAATTTAAAACTCTATCTACTTTGAGGCTTTTAAAGAATTCCAAACCTTGGCAAGTTTAAGAAAGAGCAAACACAGTATTTTAAATAAAAATTATTGCAAAAATAAGACACTAAACAAAACAAAGCCTGCTCTCTACCTTCCTCCACAATTTCTGAAACAAGCATTTCAAATATTATAATAGTCTTCCAATAGGTTTACAAAAAAGTTCCGCAACTAATAGTTTTAAAGAAAACATTATTGGCTACTTGTTAATTTTAAATTGGTCGAGACCTACTAATCGAATTTTGATGAAATATGCCAAATGTGTTAACATAGAAGCCAAATTTTTGAAGCTTCTGTCTACAAGCGCATCGACTATATACAGTGCTTCTGCAGGTATGCGCTTCTTCAAACCTTTATCCTGAGAAAGTAGGTTTTCACTCGTTTTTTCTCATTTAATCGACATCGCAGCTATATCTTCGTTTTTGCCTAATGTTGTTCTTCGAATAGTTGATAAAATCAAACAAACACACACGCACACACGCACACACGCGCACACGCGCACACGCGCACACGCGCACACGCACATAGTGTACATACACACGCATGCACACACGCGATCACGCGTGTGTGCATGCATGCGTGTGTGCATGCATGCGTGTGTGTGTCAACCTCAGATGTATTTCACGTCTGTTCTTGCTTCTATTTGTTTTTATGGGAGAATAAAAGGATGCATTTCATATACCATTAGTTTAAAGAATAAGTTTTTACATACAAGTTATGCATTGAAACTTCAATTTATTTTTTATAAAATACTTCTTTCACTGCTATAATTTGTATTCATCTGTAAAGCTCCAATCTAAACTCTGTGTGGTACTTTGAAATCATCAATTTCAACATTGAGAAGTTTCTAAGTTTGATGCAATTATCGTAAGCACTATGTGTATGCTTGAGGTAGTAGAAGTGTATGTTGCAAATGAACAACTTTATATGACATCCATACAAGTTATTTAAAACATGCCAAATTACAGCAATATTGGTGGTGAATGCAAACTACTACTAGCCAGCTCAACTACTCTCAAAGTCATGCATTCATTTACTGAAGTTACTTCAATAAAGTACCAGCAGTAAAAAGGTTTTCACACAGATTTTCATTGTTAATTGTCACCAAACCCTAAATTAGTTGAATGTTTTGCAAGTGCTTCCTCATATTTAGTAATAAGTATTTTCAGATTAGCGCGGTGGTATATGATACATGTTAAAGTAAGAAATATCCTTACCCACCAGTCAAAGGGTAGTACCGTTAGCTTCTTGCTGGGGCGCGACTAAACATACGTATGAAATAAAACTGCTCACACAATGCAATCTTAGCCTACAATGCTTAGCCCAGGAGACCGGAGATGATAAGCATGATCAATAATGCTAGCAGACATAAAGCAAACTGTGCATACTTTTCGTCCCAGTACGGCGTTGCGCTAGGGAGTGTGATAATAAAGCTTTATGTGTACAGTGACCTGTGTCTACCATTAGTTCATATAACTTTCTTTGTTTTAGTATGGTTGTTAGGCTTGAATGGCCTAGTAATACAGCCAATGTAGTTACTATCAGGTCTATACTAACATATTTACATAAAGGTTGACTTGCAACAAAATTCACTTTACTACTATTTGATATGAAATGATCCACCATGTCTTAATATGCTGTGTTGTAGCTGCAAAACATGTTGAAAGGTGATTAAAAGCGCTTAAAAGCTCAAAAACCAACAGAAAATCGCAGCCAAACGAGACCACCGTAGTTTGGATTCCCTTTCTAAAACGGCTCGAATGTGATGTAGTTGTGAGGGATGGTTTCTGTTTACACCTTCTTGCAACCTAATTCGTCAAAATATTTTCACAAATATACTTCACACATTCAATAAAACAATGTCTATTGTTTTTACGCGTATGTTTTCTTGTCATTGTAATGCTGTCACTTTTAGCACTGATATCTTATAACTTACCGTAAAAAATCGTTAAACTTTTTAACCCTAGCTCGAAGGAGTACATATAATTGTCTGATAATCATGACGAACCCGCTGGTCTCGCAGAATCGAAAAGTTCTGCAAAAATTATTTGCGAAGTGTTGGGTCACATGATCACATTACGACTGGACGATTGAATAATGCCGAAACAAAACTGTAAAGTAGCGAGCATCTATATTTGATACGGGGTCTTCGGTAAAACCTGAAGTGTTTGTCATAAACTAATACTACGATAAGTTTAATATTGAGCTTTGTATTGGCCTTTCAATTCACGTGAGAACATACGTGACAAGACGATCACCAAAATTCGTGGTTACTTCATCGAAATAAAGAGATTCCAATCTATGGCGGCTTTTCGTTTTTGAGCTTTTAGAAGGTTGTAATCACATTTCTACATATTTGGCACTTACAATATAACAAAGTAAGGCATGGTGTATCTTTTGATACCAAATAACTGTAATGTGAATTTTTTTGCAAGTCAACTTCTGAACTTACTAGTGAATAGATTACTAGCCTATACATTGACTACTACAATGACTGTGAGCTAGCAATTGATAATTCACCATGGCAATGGTTGAGATGGAAATGGAGTTAAAGGTCGAGCAGGGAACAACAGTAACCTATGTATATTTCCATGACCAAACACAGGCAAAGTGAGTGTTTAGGAGCTTTATAATAAATGCATATGTGTATCCAACTCTTGAAAATAATTTAGGAACGACCATCCCAAACCCTTGTGCCCAAATCTCATCAACCAATTTAACCATTTTTCTATGGAGTCGTTTAATTATAATAACTATAAGAAACACATCTAAACCTATTTAAATAGGTTACCGAGTCTTTTTAAAGTGTAGAAAATATTCCAAAACTTACCCATCTGATCGGATAAAACGTAACTAGACAGATTAATTTGGTGTAAAATCGCCATTAAAACCTGACAAGCCATTTTTAATCAAAATTAAAACTGGCAAAGAAAACGCCAATAAAGCTATGCAACAGAGAGTTGTGACCATTAACTTGTGTGCATTTTATGTGAAAAAAGTGCACATTTTCCCAGTCTATGGCATTGTCCAATTGTTGAAGGTTGCTGTAATTAACATGGATGTACTGAAATGTAATCTTTTCTTTTTTCCGATTTCAAAGCAACCCACATTCTGGACACTTATAATGAGTACTTTGTAATTCCAACTGATATCCAAAGTTTTGAAAGTCAAGGAAATGAAGATGATGATTTTTTAACAATTCTTTTAAGATTATAACAATATTTAATTATAAAAGTAATTATTTGATTTTATAAAATTATTATAAGATTTAATTATAAGAATAATCATTCCAATTTTACAAGATCGAAGTATATAGTGACCGATGTTGGACAATATATTACTGTTATTATTTTGCTAAAAATGTTGTTGATGACAGTTTGGCTGTGCCCAATATACCCGGTACTGCCAAGCCGTTTTAAACGTTTGCAAAAATTAAGTTACAGGCAAACATTTTCTTATAGATAAACAGTTATTTATGACAACCGACTAAACCTGTTTTTTTATATTTTCAAAGTCAGCGTAATCTTTTTACGTTTAAAGACTTAAATCTAGATAGATATCACAACTTCTTGATATTGGTTCCTAGGAAGTTTTGAAATGTAAACAAAATTGTGCATTCATTTTCGTTTCTCCGCCTTCAACTCCAGTTTTCTCAAAACTATGTTTTTTCACTAATGGTAAACATGCATTCAGTTTATTGACCATTAAGCCTGCCGTAATTAGGCTAGAATCAAATTTCTTTTTACAGAATAAGTCAGAATTTTTTCCTTCTGTTAGCGTAGATAACTCTTAATCTCACACACTCGGCTTAACCATGCATTCTGTGATCATGTTCCATTTCTTCACTTTGGTTAAACATCGCGGTCAAAACCATTCTGCATTCAACACAACCAACTTTCAAACTGTGTATAGTACACAACAGCTTGCCATTTTAATTCTAATATTGCAATTTTTTCCATTGCAGAGGAGATACATAAACATTTAATCTTTTCCTTTCATTATGGTTGCTTGCTTTACATGATATCACCCAGTACATTACAACTATCATTGCAGTTATCCTATTGCACTTTAGTGCCATTTGGCTGCGAATATTGCATTTCTCAACCAGCAGTACCCTTTCTTTCTTCCAACATCATTTTGGTTGTGGGCTGTAGCATAACATATATAAATAGCGTAAAATTTAAAGATTGGAAATAACATTGTTATCATTTCGCCTCATATTGTTTCATCGCAAATTGGTACTCATTAAACATGCTTTCATATGACAAAACTATTTACTACTAGAAATTCCCCTATCATACAGCCTACAACCAAAGTGATATTGGAAAAAAGAAAGGGTACTGATGGTTGAGAAATGCAATATTAACAGTCAAATGGCACTGCAGTGCAATGTGATAACTGCAATGATAGCAGTAATGTACTGTGTGTGGGTGTTATTATGTACAACAAACAGCAATAATGAAAGGAAAATATTATATGTTTATATCTCTCTCCCTGCAATAGGAGAAATGCAATATTAGCCAATATTAGTAGTAAAATGCACTTATATTATCAGAATAACCAATATTATTATTATAATAATAATAATAATAATTGAAAACTAATGCAAAATGTTGCTTACAATTACAAACCTCATAGCTAACAATATCAAGAAGTTGTGAAATCTATATAGATTTTTAGAAAACCTATTTAAAAAAGTTTGTAGTCATCACAAACAGAAATAATGAAAGTAAAAGATTATAATTATGTTTATATCTCTACCCCTGCAATAGGAGAAATGCAATATTATAAAAAAATGCACTGATATTATTAGACTAACCAATATTATTAATATACATGTAATAATACAGTAATAATAGAAAATCAATGCAAAAGTTTTTTTACATTTTAAGACGCCATAGCTAACAATATCAAGAAGTTGTGATATTTATACAGATTTTTAGAAAATATATTTATCCAAACTATTTAGAAAAAATGATCACAGTAACATATTGCGCATCATTAATGTGGTTAGTGTGACTATGAAACTTCAATAGTAATCCAAACTTATAATTAAATATTGTAATAATCTCATAAGAATTGTTAGAAAAAAATATCTTGTCATTTCCTTTACTTATACTGCTTTGGGCATCAGTTAGAATAACAAAGTACTAAAAAGTTTCCAAAATGACAGTTACTTTGAAATCGGCAAAAAAGAAACTATTTCTATACTTATATGTTAATTACAGAAACCTTCGGCAAGTTGACAACGCTATAGACTGGTGAAATGTGCACGTATTTTTTCGTGAAGTGCACATGAATTAATCGTTTTATTCTCTGTCGCTCCGCATTTTGTTTGCCGGTCTTATTTTTGATAGGAGTAAGGCTTGTCCAGTTTTAATAAAGATTTTTGGCCAAATTAATCTGTCTTTTTGTGTATAATCCGATCAGATGGGTAAGGTTTAGGAATAAGTCGACAATTTTCAAAGTCTTGATAACGTATTTAAATAGGCTTCTATGTGTTTTGTATTGTTATTATAATTTAACAACTCTACAAAAATGGTTAAAATTGTTAATGAGATTTCAATACAAGGATTTGCGATGTTGTTGATGAATAATTTTCGTAAGCTGTGTGCACATACAATTATCATAAAAACTCTCAAACATTTGCTCCGCTTGTTTGGTTGTGGGGTAACTTAACACGAATTCAGAATGTATTGTTATTGTATTGAATTGTGATCTATTTTTAACCTAATTATCTGCTAACATTAAGCCTAATAAGTAAGTATTTCATCTCTTAAAAATTAAAATAATTATGAGCTGTAGTAGAAGGACATAACTCCTAGTCATTGCTCAGCCTCATCACTGATTAGACTGGTCAATTACAAACTAAGGAATATAACAACCCTTAATCAATTTAAAATATTTACAAATTGCTAAGTAATTAGCATCAACGGTTTTAATTCTTTGAATCTTTCGCTTTTTAACCTTGTCTACCTCCTTCTCGTAAATTTACTGATTGAGAGCGCAGTTTTAGCGCACCAAACCCATGTATGCCCGTCAGATCTGAGTCTTTGATAGGTATTTTTTAAATTCATTTATTTAGTTTTAAAACAGCACTAAATATTTTAATTAATAATTTGAGAAGTTTTAAAAGATATCATACTACTATTTTGAGGCTATAATTAATCCTTTATACGAATGTGCAAAAAGAACACGTTGTTAGAAGTTGAGCGTCATTTATGGAAAGCTGATCATCATGAACAGACGTGATACTTCAAGCGCTGCTAAAAAGATTCGTTTGCAGGAAAATATCGACTGGTTTGATAGTGAAGCAGGGGGTTTTAAAGCAGAAGAATGTGAAAAAGATGATGAAAGTGAAAAAGAAGAACAACAGAGTGAATCGGAGTACGAAAGTGAGAGTGAAACGGCCGGCTTTGAATGAGGGAGTAATGACGAATTTCAAAGAAGAGCTAATTTTAAACCCAAATAATTTCATTTTGATGACAGCTTGGCAGGTGTAAGAAGCAGAATTCCTGGATAGATAAGTACTTTTGACTATTTAAAGTTGTTTATTACATTGGCCATCATGAATGTTATAGTTAATGAAAAAATAGATATGGCCTTCACAAACATGGCGATGCCTGGCAGCTTGTCGATGAAAAAGACATTTGGCCAGTCTTTGGTTTAATTTTGCCTATGGGTATTTTCAAGAAGCCTACTCTGTCGTTTTACTGGTCTACCGATCATTTGTTATCTACGCCAGTGTTTAGTAAAATGATTTCAAGAAACAGGTTTTCAATAGTTTTAAACAGTTTACATTTCACTAAAAATTCTGAAAACCCTGCGGGCAATAAATTGTGCAAATTAAAAAATAATTTTGCCATGATAAGTGACTATCAATTTTTGCCATCTTCTGTTTTGCTGTCTGGTAAATTTATATCTATAGATGAAAGCTCGCTGGCTTGGAAAAAACGACTAAGCTTCAGACAGTATATTCTATCTAAAAGATCTAGATTTGAAATAAAGTTATTTGCTCTCTACGATGCTGTTTCTGGCTATGAGCACAAGCTGTATGTGTACATTGGTGATGAGCGGGAGCAAGCCGAAGAAACTGGTAGAGGAATCGCTCACAACGTAGTCATGCAATTATTGAGTGAATTAATAAATTTAGGTCATTGTTTATTTATGGATAATTTTTATAATTCATCAGAGTTAGCAGCTGAACTTGTAAAACAAAATACTCATGTTTGTGGAACTTTGCGTCCAAACAGAAAAGGTTTCCCCAAAGATTTTAAAATGTGTAATGGAAAATTAATTAAAAAAGTGAGACAATAAGCTTTTCTAATGGAGAAAGTATGGTTGGCTGTTGGAGAGAAACAAAAATTGTTTAATTTCAACTATGCATAGAAACATGGAAGTCGCAGATACAGGCAAAGTAAATTATAAAGGGAATAGAGTTTACAAACTAGCTGTTATTTTGCATGACAACAAATTCATGTGGGGAATTGACCAATCTGATCAAAATTTGCCTTATCATAACACTGCACGTAAAACGATGAAATGGTAAAAAAACTATTTTCATTTGTTATATATTGGTGTATACATCGAGGCCATATTTTATAGAATCCATAGCGGCTGCAAAATAACTGACTTACAGTTTTGGCATAAAATAATTTATCAGATATTTGAATATACTCGTTCTTGTCGCAAAAACGGTAATATCCAAATTCTTTGCTCACAAATTAAATTTCTGAAGGCCCCAAAGTTGAGTGTTCAAGTATACTTTTTTAGTGCTTATGATTTTGTAAGTTATTAATTTTTGGCGCAATTATATATTCTTCACTCTCTTTAAGCCTTAATTTTTATTTCAGTTATTTTTGTACATTTTCAAAAATTCCAATGAGAACAAAATAACAAAAAAACAAAAACATGCTGAAACAGCTTAGACTGCAGATAAGACTAAAGTGTCATTTAAAAGTTTCGTAGATAATTGAAACTTTTAGAAGCTAGCTTACATTACCTCATTTCTTTAAAATGCAAATTGAAATAGATAATTTGCACTCACCTCTGCTCTGCGCAGCAGCAGAAGCAAAAAAGGATGCAATTGTAGCCAAGTTTGTTAATTCATTCACCAATTTCAGCAGATAACAGCTAATATCATTTAAAAGGGCCAACACTTCCGAGGTAAGGAGGAACTCGAAGAGACAGAAAAACCAACATCGACAGAAATCAATCAACTATGAGTTGTTATAAATACCTTACAAAAACTTGCCTGCAAAAGATTAAGAAAAACTAAAATAGTTTCTAATCGTTTGCTTTTTATTTCCAAAGTCAAATTTGAGCAGATCTTTAGAAAAGAAGGCTTTATATTTTAGCTTGTTTAGAAAAAAATTAAATTGAGTGTAGGTTTAATCTATTATACATAGCTTTGTATAAATCGATTATTCATTTAACTTCTGAAATGAAACTTGTATGTTGGCTTGGTGTCCATATTAGTTCGTCTTGAACCGCAGGCAACCGATATAATATCTATCAAGAAGTTATCTACACTCTCCCCTTACCACACTCTTATAGCTGGTATTTGGCAACCTGCCAGTATTTTGATGACTATAAAATATTGCAAGATATTAGGCACTAGCTATTCACACCATGTTTACAGTTAAGTCAATTAATATATAGTCTATTTTACTTTTTGGGTTGGACCTTTAAGAGGGCAACATGTCAAGTGAGCTGAGGTTTGCTCTCTAGAAATCGGGCTAGGCTCATGTTGAAGTCTCAGATTAGTGTAGACAACTCCATTAGATATAGCATAGCTGGGGAAATAATTAGGTTAAAATATGAAGTTCATTATGAATAAAAACAATTATTATCTTTTTCTCACAAAGAGTAATAAAATAGCAAACGAAAACTAAGTAGAGTTTTTGTTTACTGCAAGGAGTAAGTTTGCAGATGTAGCATTATAACTTTAATTGTATTTTTACTCTAAATATTTTGATGCAGTCTTTAATATACCTCCTTCATAACCCTTTCTTTTTCAAAAACCCTTCAAAAAGATAACTTCTTCAAAAACCCTTTCTTATGAATGGCTGAATAATACAGTGTTCAATTAAAACCGTTTTAACTAGGTTGTTAAGGGAGTAGAAATCATGAATATGTTGAAGGTAATTAATTATACTGATTATTTTGTAGGTGAGGTAGTCTCAGAGCCAACAGACAGCGCTGTTGAGAGTAGTTGGGTTTATGACATGGACATATCTGTAGACAGACTAATTGTAGCTAACAAAAACAGGAAGACTTTAGCAGTCTTCCAGCTACAACCATAGCCTCTGCTTCATCAGTCTGAAATGCTGCCTTCTCTTTCTTATTATGAATCATAAACTACTCTGCGAAAGCTAAGAGAGACTCACCCGTGATACTGGAAAAAAGGTTTAAAGCTGTTTACGGTTCAGCAGAAAGAATAATATAACTTGCTATTTATAAAAAGCTCAATTATTTTGCAATGAAGAGTTGTCTTTCCTTACTTTAATTTGGCTCATTCTGATTGGTAGATTCATGAAGAAAATTAGAATTGTATATGATTTATAGCTTATGATCTGATTTTCATCGTGTTATCTGATAGTATAATCTGATTTGACAATATTTTAACCTCAAAATAACTTATTTCATGCTCTAAGAACCATTTTAAAGTCATCGGTATTTGTTGACTTATGTATGGTGTATAGTTGTGTACTGCTGGTTTCATAACCATTAGGCCTGAAGTGGAATTGGTCTAGAAGAAGTTTCACATCTCTACAGGTAAATTTATATACTAAATTTCAGAGGATTTTATCAAAAAATCATCAGTATTTTTTCAATAATTTTTTCTTTTTATATGTTGGAAGTATTTTGATGTGTAGAATGTTTCAAGATTAAAATCAACATAACTTGATCATTGTTAAAATGTTCAGATAAGAAAGTCTGTGACTATTTATTCTACAATTGCAGAGAGACTGACAGTATAGAAACAGAAAAAAACTGCAACTTATAACCATTAGCTGAAATCAATTGTTATCATGTTAAGAATAAGTGGCGACTTTTTGCACATTTTATTTATTGAAGTGTTCCAACTAACCTTAAAACCTTCTGGCAGTCAGATCAGCTCAAACATAAAAAACCATAACAATTGCTAGAAATGAAATGATGAAATTTCCTTCAACTGTTAACATTGTTTGCAGCTAGACCAGGAATATTCAAAATGATCACTTTACAGGGCACAGATCACGACATGTTTTGTGTAACTTTTGGTGGTAACCATACTGTACTAGCAGAAAGTTAAAGTTCAGCTTAAACTCATATAATATTTTTTATGGCTTCTAAAATTATTGCTAAAATAGAACATATCAACAGCACTTTTAACACATAGCCAGCAAGAGCTTTTGAATTGTGGTTATTTGCCAGTTGAAGATGTGGTTGCGTCAAACCTGAGTTGTTTTTTACAGAAATTATGTTCTTTGTCTATCATTTGATATGTTGTTTGTTGAGTTAGGCAATCTCATTGTCAAGATATTCAAAGATTAAAATAAAAAAAATTCGATCACGGTAAAAACGTTCAGGCCAAAAAACATGCCCCTGCTTGCCCAAAATGATGTAACACGTGATACCACCTGTCTCCATCTCTCATATTCATATCGTCTATTGCGATAAAAGTCTAGTCCTACGCGACTCTATTGGCATATATTTTATTTTGTATTTGCCTATGGCGGCTACAATAAAATTTTTATTCCAGCTACAGATACGTTATTACCAATGTCTCAAAGGCCTCAAAAAAGGAAAATTAAAAACTTGCTAAATCAGCTTCTTTGGAATACTGTGTAAACATCTTAGTACTGACTACCAATTCTACCCGTCTACGGTAATTCTGTCAAGCAAACTATGTAGAAAAAGGTCTTGGTATCGGCACAGTTCCGTCGCTACCCACACTAACGATATAGCCTACAGCCTCCTAAAAGCCCTGCCCACATTATGCTTGTGGCCTATCCTCAGACTGGGGCTATACAGTATATCACTGCCCAAACCGAAAACTAGTTTTTTACTACTGTAAGTAAAATAAGCAAGTTTCGTCTTTGAAAAGAATGTGTAGCAAAACCTACTACATCCTAAAAGTCATAAACACTGTATAGTCGAGTGTCAACATTATAGAGTCCTCATTGGTATTGATTTGTAGAAAAAAATATTCACTGGTCACATTCGATTAGTTGATTCGAGTATTGAACAAATGGTCGAGCCTGTCCATTCAGCTCTGATTGCACTTTGATTTACACACATGTCTCACCGGGGCTATGATGCATTCATTGTTCTGCGAATCAAGTTTTGCATTTACTTCGACAAAATAATTAATAATATAATTTTTTACAAGCAAAACAGTTGTCATCTCGGCATAAAGCTTTTATTAAAAATATTCATCAAGTCGTGGCCACTCACATAGTATTAGCTGATACAATAAGCCAAAGTTATCTACTGCAGCAAACTCAAGCAAAACATCATGGTGTGTGCAGCACATATTCAATTCTCTATTTCTCATTTATGGCAGTTTCCATACCGACAAAGCTGCTTCGGCTCGTGGGATCACATAAATATTCTGTAATCAGTAAAACAACTGCAATAAATATATGTGACCTCTCGCGTGAAAATCGACCAAAAGTCGGCATTCACTATCGTTAGTAATGTAGCTTTGAAGTTTGAATTAGGTTTATTGGGGAGCACATGGCTACTTTGTTTATTATTTCACCCTAGACCAATCAGAGTGTGAGGAATTCATTTCTGAAGTCAAAAAGTGATTTCATTGGCTCCTTATGCCGAAATTTTGCAATCAAAGTCGTTGCTATGCGATCGTGACGTCATCAAAATGGCGACTCGTGAAGATTCTAAAACTTCGAACTTTTTTTTAATCTGATGAATCTGAAGAAATCGGCACATTGCTCGATGATATTGATGCTGAATATGAAGAAACAATGTCTAGAGATACAGATTTTCATGTTACTGATTACCTGCAAGCTCGGATGCTCGAATTTATTAACGATGAAGAAGACGATGTTGAACCTACCGAAGGATTAACTGTTATTCACTCGTATAGTACTCCGGTTAATGACTCAGAATCACCTGCTGCCAGCTTACCAACTCATCCTATGGTGCCTGATGAATCTATTAGCTTCAGTTGCAAGTGTGACTGCATCAAAAAATTTGATATAAATCTGATTTTCAGTCAGCTGACTTTTAATAAAGGAATTTCAAAGACAGAGTTAGATTTGATTATCATGGGCCGAATTTCTACTTGTGTGGATGATGGAAACACCACAAAACCTTTCGAGCATAAGGAGAAGATCAGACAAAAGCCTAGATGCAACTTTAAATATCATGGTGGGTCTTATTGAATTTTTTCTGATCAACCCTGTTCATTTTTGGTGGTAATAGTATAGGTGTAGTAGCCTACTAGTTGCTGGCCCAGTGTATGCCTCCCTGAGTCACATAAAATTACATCATGCAATACATGACTCAGTGATCAGTCGTACTCACTGGCCTGAGTTAGGTGTGTTTTCACTCATAATTGATTGCCAGTTGCCACATGACTTATTCAATGTGTCAATGCTTGTGTGTTTACTTTTTTGCCTGCTGGCATTAATCCTATGGCATGAGCAACCAATCCCTTCGTCACACGATCACTAGGCCACTAAGTCTATTACTCGTAAAAGTGTCTCAGAGTCAGAATCCGTTGCCAATCACCTCATTAGCTCATTCTTTAGATTTTTTTCTAAATTAATTATGAATTAAAGGAAACTCTAAATTAAAGGAGTTTAATTTTAATTTAAAGGAATTTAAGGATTTAATTCTAAATTAAAGGAATTAAGAGCTTTCACAAGTTTTCTATCAGCCAAGCTTACCCCGGTACGATGACAGGTTATTCTAATAGATTGTTGTGTGTACTGTTTGCTAACCATGCTACCAGGGTCATTTTGATGCACAGCCATGTTTTTGTTTTGTTTAGGAAAAGTAAAAGTTCAGACGTATCTCGACTTCCCTGCCATGAAGTAAGACTCGAAGGTATCAATGGACTGCTGAATGTGATAAAACCTGAAGGTTTAGAGTACGACCGCCAAGAATACTTGCATACTAACATTCGAGAATGTTGCCGTCTTGGCACTGAGGGTTTAGTTTGCCTGAAGCCTCGTGGTAAAAGACATAGAACGTGACCATAGCATGAATTTTAGCCTTTTTCTGAGTCAGATGTGAGTAGGAATGTAATCGTGGTTTTGGGTCTGATACCCCTTGTGTTTTTTATACTCAGTGTTTTGGCAAAATAAACCTCAGTATGGATTTCAGATGTGATGTTAAATCCTGAAGCCTATCAGTTAGTGGTGATATACCTAGGAGCTTCTCATCTTATTCCTAATGTGCGGTTAGTGTAAAGTACGGATGCATAAAAATGACAATTTTTTTTCAATTTGAGAGCAGGGTTTATCAGTCTTTTGTTGCCCTGGCCTTAAAATGATGTACACCAGCTGTTTCAGCATGCTTACTTACCCTATAGACCAAGTTCCACCTCAGTCAGTGAAATACAAATGGCCGTATCCAAGGAGAACCTAACGTAAACAACCTATTTCTGTGCGTCGCGTCTTTATTCGCGATTTTCTCAATTTCAGATTTTGGGAGTTTTGGCTGACGTGCCTTCCAAAAATTTGCAATATCTCATGAACTACTTAAGCTAACTCAAAAATTCAAAATGTTTTAAATGCTCCACAAAATTCTGCATCTGGCTGTGTTACTAACTAAAAATCTGAAAATCCCTCATTTTGGTTGATTTTCACATGAGAGGTCACATATGTCATCCATATATATGTAATTCTAACGTGTATTTATTGAAAGTTTTAAAATTGGTAGTTGGATAGATTGTGAGTGTAATTTTAAAAATGAATAAATGTTTAACAAAATCATAAGTATGCAAAGCCAACGATTCAAAGCTTTGGTTCTTGAAGTTAAAGATCTGCATTGCTCAATCAATTTTCTTCACTTTCTACAAGTGAGAAGTGAACATCTAAAGTCAAATCATAAATATAATTACTAAATAAAACTGCCCAGAAAATTTGAAGCAACTATAGCTCGGTGAAACGATAAAAAATTATGAAACAATGATTAGTGATAGCAAAAAGCTGTAATTTTATTAACTAGTACATGTATTATTGAGGCCTAAAATATTACCTTTAGCATATTCATCAATCTATTGTATTGCTTGCTAGATGATATGGATTAAAATGAAGCCGTCAAGAACTCACTGTACATACGTATTTTACAAGCGTAGAAAAGTACATTATAACCTCAAACAGGGAAATACAATCTGAATGTAAGCTCAACAGTATATTTATAGGAGACTCTGCATGGAAGATAAATTTACCTAAATTTTACCATCTTCTTCCGTAACACTTTAATCACCTGATGCACAGAAAACTCGGAGTCACCTTCACAGTAACTTTTTAGCAATTTTTACCATTTTGTTGTTTGTCAATAAAGTGTGTCGCTTGAGTAGTTCATTAAAGTAACAATGTTAATTAATTTAGTAAATAACGATGTCCATAACAAAAGAGTTAGATCCTTAAATATGAGATCAAAGACAACGCGTATTACGAGTGATAACATTTTTTATGACATACATAAAAATTTGGTGCTAATGATTGGCTAATGAAGCGACCTTATATTTATCGCTTGTGCACTCTTTTCAGATGTATCACTAGTTATGTCACAAATAACACACCCGCTGGATTATGAGCTCTTTGAAAGATGGCCTCATTCAAACGCATATATCTCTAAGCAGGATTGGTCTTTAGAGACCAAAATGACATCAAATTGTAGCTGATGTTTTAGCCTTTTATTGGACTTGATTCCATTAAATAGACTTTTTTGACGCAACCACATATTTAACCTGATATGGAAAGGCCAAAGCCAGCCATGCACTTAATTTGAATAGCGTTACTGCAAGTAGCTCTGGTTTCTGATGTGGTATTACAGTAATACTTCAACTTATGAGTGCTCCAACGTACAAGAAACTTGAGATACGAGCCAGCTTTTAAGCAAGTTTTAGCGCTAACGTACGAGCCATGTTTGAGATACGAGCACGTGAGTCAGTTGCCAAGTATGCCGGAAGTGTCTTATGAGAACAGCATCACTCTGTATTTTTCAACTGCTCAGGTTATATTTTTGTACCACCTTTTTGTGCGCAATTTCTAGTGCAAAATTATGTGAATTAAAAGTACGGTGCGTAGACTGAAAGTTTGCCAGTAAAATGAAAGATTATGCAAATAAAAAGCAAATGATGACAATTGATATTAAACGGAAAATTATTGAAAAATATGCGAAATGTGTATGCGTGATTGAGCTAGCTCAACAATATGACAGAAATACATCCACAATTATCAAACAGAAGGATTATATTCAGGGCATTTAGTTCGCAAAAGGACTAACCATAGTGTCTAAACAGAGAGACTGCTCAGGCATGGAATAAAAGGTAAACAATTGGCCGGTGGCAGCGTAACTGAAACGATGCTACAAATGTGAAAAGACCGGTTCCGTCTATCAAAACTATAAGATTAAACATTAGGACAATTTGGCTAGTGGTCGTGCATTAACCCTTTGTGACGACACCTGAGTTCGTCCTAATCGCAACATGTTGAAAGGGCGACAAAGGCAAACGTCCTTAGATAGGTTTATCTTAATACGGCTGGCAAGTCGTGAGATCGAAACAAAGGAAAAGTTAGCTAGAGAGTGAGAAACTTTAAACTATGAACGCCAAAGAAATTTCAGTTATGTTAATTAAGTTAAAAATGAAAGTTTGCTTTTAGGTTTGCTTCTAAGTTTGTCTTTTAACCCTTTGACAGGGGAAACGACCAGAATGTCATTTACCGGTTGCGTGGGGAAACGACATTTATGTCTATTTCGGTAGACGTTTATAAAGCTGCCGTCTAGTAACGTTAAACAAAGGATATGAACACTAGTAAGTTTTAAATATCATCAACAAGATATCAGTTGATGATTTACAATATGAAACGATTATCTGAGAGGCGTTGCTTTGTGCTAAAAGCTAAACAAATCGCGATTATTTGGAAAAGATTAAAAGTTGGAAAAACCAGTCAACACCGGCTCGACTTTCAAAACGGTAAAATAAAAGATTATTTTATCCTGCGATCGTTAGTGATTTTTTGTCTGATCAGAATAAAATTAATTCAAATGATAGAAGTGATGTAAACTTTTTTAGACTTTTAATATACTTGGAATATGCAGAGAAAACGATCGTTATGGTGGCTCGCACGGCTACGTTATAGCGTTTGACTCTACCGAAAAAAATGCTTCCAAGCATTTCATACAGGGACAATTGCACATGGTTGTAATTTTTTTGAGTAGTAGATATGTGAATAAATGTATATGTACAAAAAATTTTGTTCATTGAACTAAATTTAAGATTTGAGCTATGCATGTTCATAAAATATCGATTTTATTGAATTTTCGAAAATAAATTACACGAGTCTCGGTTGTTTTTTGGGGGGCTTATACCTGGTCAAAGGGTTAAGACTTTGATAAAATCTAAATTTATCAAAGTCAGCTGTTGTAATGAAGGATAGCTTATATCTCTCTCTCTGGCAAATGCTAGCATTAGCTGCTATTGTATGTACGTACGTAGGCCTATTTAATTTTACAATTTAATTAATCGCATTTCTTTGCATTATTTTTTATTTGTCGCTTTTTGAAAGTATGTGGTAAATTATGACAATAACCAACATGTTTATTTCTGTTACAATATTTTGCTTCGTGTGTTTTATTGGCATTTTTAGAGTATAGAAACCAATTAATATATATTTAATTGTTCTATATATAAATAAATTGCACCAACATGTGAGTAAATTGACATACGAACTCCGTCTCGGAACGCATCAAGCTTGTAAGTCAAAGTATGACTGTAGGCCATTTCGTGCTTGGGCGTGGGCCAACTTTACTAGAAGAAAACTGAACTTTGGTACCTGTTTGCGCAGGGCTATCATTGTGGCAAATATCATTTTACAAAATGATTTTTCAATGCTACCCTGCCAGCTTGAACTGCCAGAGCATTTTGCTGTTTCTGTAATTTTATGTCTATTGTTTTTGTTACTGAGCAGCACACATCTTTTTGACAGTCTTACAGCAAGTACAACTGCACTCATAAGACTAAGATTTTTTTCACGTAAAATCTTTGTCTTATGAGTGCAGTTGTACTAACTTTTCCTACGTAAAATTTTCGTATTTAATGTTAAATCAGCAGATATCAGTGACAAAGTTAGTCTTTATTAACAATCAGCAATTTTATATGTAGCTATTTTAATTATTTGTAACGACATTCTAGAGAACCTTTTCATAACAATCAGTCTGATAAATGTGTCAGTAGAAAGATTTATATTGCTGACACTCAAGGCAAGAATAAGCTGTTTTATAACTAATTCATAACTAATTAAAAATATGTTGAATTTGTCTATCTACAGGTAAATCAACTCTGCAGCAAAGGGATCGGTATGTTGGACACAATAGCTCTCCTATTATAGTCAGTAGTGGGAAACAAAAATATGAAACATTCAGTATAGATTTAGAATTTATTAAACAGATTATTTCAATGCACAATAATTAATAGACAATGTTTTTAATTCTATGTTATATTGTTTTTTAACTTCAAATGTCAACATTACATACATATTTCTAACAAATTTCATGCATGATGTAAAACATCAACATTGCATAACATTGGCGGCCTTATTTAAATTGAATTATGGGTTGATAAAAGTATATACAGTGCACCCTCGAGATACGATTACCCTGATATACGATTTTTTCACCTTACAAAGTCAAATATTGTGATATCTTCACCTCGTTACACAAATTTTATTTCACCATACGAATTTGAAAAAAGTTTCGCCCGAGGTAAAATTTGGCTGTCGGTGTGCTCATAACACACGTCGAAATAAAAAAGACACCGAAATATAGTTTGCCGAAAACATTCTTAGAACGTTTAGAAGGGACACGATGACTGACTTCTCTCATGTCCGCGTGGAAAATTTCGTGTAAAATACACAAGCGAGAGCAAATATTCATTTGTAGCGTTATTATAGCTTTTACTATAAACATTCAAGTCAGCATACGTATATAACTACAACTATCTACATTTAATTCGTTATCTATGGAATCTGAGACCGATACAAACGTTACAAAACGAAGGAAAAATGATTTCTATGTCAACAAAGTTGGATGTCGTAAATAAGAAGGGACCCGTATTAATAACATTGTCAAGGAATATGATCGCAACCAATCAGCATTTGCAATTATTATTAAAACAAGAACTCCATTAAAGCAAGCACAAGAAAGAGCTTCCAACTGAAGATTTAAATGAGCTAGGTAATGCACACGATCAGCATTCAAAAGGAGCAACCATTTTGTAAAGGCAAGGATTTAGAAAATACAGAAAATCCCACATTCGCAGAAATGCTTCAAGTGTTTAATTTACTGATGTGGACTAGTACATTAAAACAATGCATGTATAATATATATTATTTATCTCCTGTGTGGCATGTTTTTCATATTTTATTCATTTTATTTGTTTCCTTTTGATTTTATGTTATAATTTCTTGTTTAACCATGTCTTTGCATATGGGCTTGTTATCTTCTACGTGAATATAATTCATCGTATGTATGTATGTAACACATTTAACTAGCTACTCAGGATAGTTGACGCATCCACATGACCTTCTGAAACTTGCTAAAGCCCTGTCCCCCCATAGGGTATAAATACGTACAAACTTTGTATGTACGGTTACATTGATTCTTGTGCACATTTCATACAAGACAAACTACTGTACCACATTTTCTGGATCCTTTTACAAGCGCTAGCTAGCAATTTTCTGCATTGCATCATCAATTTTTTCGTAGAAAAATTGGACAGGAATGGACAACTTCTTTTAGTGTGCTAAAAAATTCCAATTCATTACGTTTTAAATTTATTTTCAAGTGTACAGCACCATAATTAACATTGATACGTTTTGCCTCCTCTCTGCTTTACCCGCTACATGTACCGGCTACGTTACTCCAAAGGTATGTACGGCCAGTATAGAAAATATAATTTTATTTTTCTTTTCGATAGTCATTAAATGGTGAAGTGTGCGAAAAGCCACTTTCTATAACTGCATCGCTTGGCCTTATTGATTTAGGTCGAAAAAAATTTCAACCAGATAGGCTAAAGTTTATAGTGAAAGTGAAAATAGGAACTGCTAAATGATAAAATTTCGTAATAAAAAGTTGAAATTCAGTAAAATAGTTCAAAGTACATACTAAAACTTAGTTTTAAGTGTAGGCTTAGCAAGCTAAACTTACTTGAAATGAATTCAAAGTTTATGTTATGCGTACCTTTTGAAGGCAAGAACTCCTTACCGTACGTACTACATTTGGTACACACATTATAATTTTGCGTTTTATGGCAGATCATAACCATTAAAATACACTAAATACAATACAGTTACTGTAGGTAACTATAATTACTAAAGTTAACATACTATTTTGATGCTAATTGTCAATATGTACACATTTTTATAAACAAAATTGACGATTTTTACCAGGGGATGTTTGCATTGTATAATTACAATGGTCTTTATACCCCGATATACAAATTTTTCACCATACGATGCCAGCTCTGGAACGAATTAACATCGTATCTCGAGGGTGCACTGTAGATATATTTTCTGAAGTAAAATGTAATTATTGGTCAAATTTCTGACAACAACTGATTGCAATGGACACACAGACAAAGCGGACAATGAGTATGAAATAAGCAGGGGAGCCAGGAGCGTATTGCCACACAAGGTGCATCGAACCAGCCAAAAAAATGCTGTGTCAACAATTTGTGCAGTTGGCTTCCTACTCGCATGAATTTGAATGAGTAAATGACATCACCACTCAACCATATTAAATTTATGAACTTCAGCTTGGCACATTAATATTAAATTTGACTTGTAAAAATTTTATACAAGAGTAGTTCAAGAATTTTGAGTGCTGACGGAAAACCATGGGAAGGGGTACATTGGAACATGTCAAAATCATTACATGAACTATTTTACTATTTTGCCTTGAATTTCTAGAATGCAATGAATGTTGACTACAGCTCTTTGCACTTCATCAAGGTCATCTTAGCTACAGAAATAATCAACATAGGTCAAAAACACCTACGTGCTTTAAAAATCATAAAATATATTCTAATTAATTTTTCATAGCAGAGCTATGACTTTTAAATGGATTTATTTTAATTGTTTGTAATGAAATTTAAGGGAAACTTTTAATAAGAAGCTCTGTCCGATAAACAAAAACACCCTCAGGATACAACGTTGATCTGTTCCAGGGTTGGCTTGGTATGGTGCCAAAATCATATGTAGGGGTATAGAAACCATTGTAATTATACATTGTAAAAATACCCGCGTAAAAATTGTCACAATGCTTTAAAAGGTTGTAGCCTATATTTTGAAAATTAGTAACAAAGTAAAATGTTAACTTTAGTAAATATAATTACCTATAAAGACTGTATGATATTTAGCAGTTAGAATCTGCAATAAAATACAACATGATAATGTGATATCCAAACTCAGTCCACAAATGTATGGATTTTTACCTTGAAGTTGTATGTGCAAAATAAACTTGTAAATCACTTCAAATAAATTTAACTTACTGAAAACATACATTAAGTTAAGTTTTAGTATGTATTTTTAACTATTTTATTGAATTTCCATTTTAACATTAAAAATTTATTACTTATCAGTTTCTGTTCTTGCTTTCACTACAATTTTTAGTGTGTCTGGTTAAAATTTTTTTCAACCTAATTCGAAATCAAATGCCATGAGATGCGGTTCTTGAAAGCAACCTCTTGCCCACTTGATCATTTGATAACCGTAGTAAATCTTTTTTGGTACAGTATGTACATATGTTTGTATTAACGCGACTTGAGTGAACATGTAGCGAGTAGAGCGCAGAGAAGGCAAAATTGTATCAATGCTAATTATGTTACTGTACACTTCAAAATAAAATTATTATGTGATAAAATAGAGTTTTTGTAGTTGGCTAAAAACAGTTGTCTAGTTTTGTCGAAAAAATTACAGCTCAAAGTTTTTTACCTGCTTTAAAATAAAGGTTGGGTACCAAAAAGAAGAAATAGCCAGAAATACACAACTTTTCTGCCGGTGCAGAAGTGCTAGAAGAAAACAAGTTAACTTGGTACAGTGTAGAATATATCCTACTTGCTCACTGACTGAGGATGATGCTTGCTGGTGCACTGTAAATGCTGGTGCAATGCAGACAAATGCTAGCTAGCTAACACTTATAAAAATATCAAGAGAAGGTTTCAGTTTTTTTCTGGTATTAAACATGCATAAGAACTAATGTAACAATACATATGGAAGTTTGTATGAATTTATACCCTGGAGGGCAGGACTTCAGCAAGTTCTAGAAGGTTATGTGGATGTGCCATGTATCTTGAGTAGCTAATTATATATGAGTTACATACATACAATGATTTGTATTCACAGAGTAGAAAACAGACCCGCTTGCAAAATTATGATGAATCATGAAATACGATAAAACATATAATGAAATAAATAAAACAAGATTAAAAATGAAAATAAATAAAAAAAAATGTAATTAAACATGAAATAAATAAAACGTAAAACAAAATGATTAAAACATGAAAAAAATTACACACAAAGATGACCAATATTAAAATACATTACACATGCATATTATAGTTTTATATATCAGTCCGAATCAGTAAATTAAATATGTGAAGTAAAAGAAATTTTTTTTTTAAACTTAAGTAGGGTATATGCCTAATTGTGTTTCTTGATTTTTGGTTGATCTCTAGCTTTTATGTTAGATTCATTGTTATTATCTGTGCTTTTTGACACTTCACTTTTGATAAAAATCTATCCAATAAAGTCTGTTTCTGATGACTCCTCAAAATTTCTCTAAAATAGCTCCCGCCAATTTTATAAACATGGTCCATAACATGGCCTGTAAGAACCTTTTCTTGATGTTCATTTTCAATGTACCTAGTAAGGTTTTCATACCAACTTATAGTTCATTGATTTCGATGTTGGCTTTTCTGTCTCTTCTATTTCCTCGTTACGACTAAACTGTTGGCCTCTTGAATGCTGATCCTGTGCATGGCTTTCAACTCCTTCGAATCATCAGTCGTAAGCGCTTACCTGCTCTTGCTTTAATGGATTTCTTGTTTTTGATAATAGTTGCAATTGTTGATTGGTTGTGACCATAATCCTTAGCAGTATTACTAATACGAGCACCTTCCTTCTATCTATTTATGATTTCCAACTCTGTTGTCATGGAAATCGTTTTTTCCTTTATCCTGTAACGCATTAATCGGTATCATATTCCATAGCTAACAATTTGAGTTTAAATACTTGTGGTTATACAAGCAAGCTTAATTATAATTAATAGTAAAAGATAGTATAACACTAAACATGAATATTTGCTATGGCCTATGTACTATTAATAAAATTTCCAAAATGGAATTCTGGCCTGAGAAAAAAATTGGTCATCACATCTCATCAAACTGATATGAAGATGCTTCTGGCGAACCACATTTCGGCGTCTTCGTTTTTTCGACGTTCGTAATAAGTAGCCCAACGGTAAAATTAGAACTCGGGCAAAAAAATTCTTGACTTTGTGAGGTGGAATAAAATTTGTATACGAGGTAAAAACCTCACCATGTTTAACTTTGTAAGGTGGAAATATAGTATATCAGGGTTATCGTATCGTAAGGGTGCACGGTAATTAAGAACCTAACATTCCAAGTCATAACAATATACGTAACATGCCAATTTAAGACAAAAAGTGTTTGCCCAATGAGAGCCCCGTGCACGTTGGCTTCAAACCAATTCAGCTTTCTTCTAGTAAAGGTTAAAGCACTGCCAAAAACTATACCCTACAGGATGAAAACATTCGTTGGTTATAAAACTTCGTGATTTCGCGAACAGTCAATTCCGCGAATTATTAAATTCCGTGAATAATTAGTTATATTTTTAATCCCAAGGGAGAATAACTAATGCATCAAATAAAAAACTAGTCGCTAGGCTAGTTTTTAATATAATTACTAAAAGTAGTTGAGTTCCAAAACATTTTTAAATTCATTGCCTGGGCTTTGAGCTAACACCACTGCCAATGCATCACATTTATTTACAAAATTGTTCAAGGCTGTCACAAGATATGCAGAATGGCGTCATCGCGAACATAGCCGCTAGGCAGAAGTACTAAACGTAGCCGAGTTCCTAAACTTCTTTAAAATCATCGTCCGGCTTCGAGTTTTATTGCTATTGCGTCAAACTTTAAAAATTTATTCAAGGTTTTCGCAAATTATTTGACATGGCTTCGTCATCTCAAAAAACTTCTCCTAGTCTTTTTAAATTGAAATCAACTCCATCAATCTCTAATACCGAAGTTGAGGATGATCATGATTCTGATCCAGACATTATGGTATGTATTTGATTTGCAGTGCAGATAATTTTTTCCATTTTTAACTGTATTAGTTAACTTTTTTGTTTAAAAACTGCTCGCTTTCATTAAATATTTCAGCTAATGTTTTTGTACTTCCTTAACACTCATTAATATTTTTTCTTCATTTTGTGTCTACTGCAGATTGAGAATGAAACAACTTACTCCGATTACAAAAAAACTAAAGACAAGTAGTAATATTCATCAAGGCAGGAATATTGGCAGAGAATTGAACATATAGTTATTTTGGTAATAGCAGCCCTATATCGCTGTTACTGTCTTGGGTAGATGCTAAAGGCGACTCTCTCGCTACTACATGACTGGTAAGGAAGCTATCATCAGAACACTCCTCGTGGCTTACTATTGCAAAGTTCTGCCGGTTGGCCAAAAATTTGTGCTTGTAAATGGGTTTTTTCCTTTTTAAAACAGATATATATTCCTCGTTAGCAGCTTAGGTCACTTCTACCTCAATTTCAAGACCTCCTTGAATGATAAGTAATCTTCTAAGAATGACATCTACAACCCTTGCAACCATTGTTCTTCTGTGTATGATGAAAAATCTCTCTCTCACACTAAAACCAGTAATGAAGCGGTAGGGATTGAAAAAAATAATATTGCGTTTTACAGAAGAACCAAAGTAAAATTCAACTAATTTAGTAAATGTGAAAAACTCATTACTTACCATAAATTGTTGGTTCATCAAAGGCCTCCAAATCTAGGATGATTTGTGAAAACTTCTGAACGCAGCAAAAAATTATAGCTTAGCACGATCGACCCGGACGTGTAGTTGTAAGCTAAATGAAAAACGAAACACGCAATATGTGCATGCGTAGGGTTAACTCTATTGCTAGATGTAATGAAGTTAACTTTTTATAGTGAGTGACAGTTTTCAGCCGCGAATAAGTTAATCCGCTAATATGCATGAAATGGCGATTTTCATGAAACATAACTCCGCGAATATATTCCTCTTGTAGGGTAAGTTGTTTTGTTAGGTTAAAAGATAGTGTCCTGAGTGCAATGGTCATGACTACTGAAGTGAAAAGCTTCAATTCAGCATTTCCAAATCAGGTTTAATGGCACAGACCAACGATTCAAAAGCTTGTGCTAGCTATTTTTTATAAAAAACACCCTGGTTATGTTTTAAATTAACAAATACAAATATTACTCCTGAAGAAGATAATTTGAGTATGCACAGAATTTCAACTTTCTGCTAGTAGATTTGGGACACTGCCAAAAGCCAATTTAGGCTTAACATGTCAGGAGCTATCTCTGTGAATTAGTCCATTGATTTGAATCCTACTCGCTTTGTCTGGCCATCATGTTTTGTCAATTTTAATCTTGAAATATTTTAGCCATAAAACTTCCTCTAGTATAGAAAACGACTAAAATGGAAAAATAATGCTGATACTTTCTAGCAAAAACGTTTAAAATTCTGTTTAAGTTTATCTCCAAGAAAGTGAAACTATTTCTACAACAACCCCTCCGGGCTAACATTGTTAGGAGACCAGCAGTAGATGTGGGTCAATAAATACTGATGATTGTAAAATGACTGATGATTGAAATATGTAGAAATGCAATAACAAAGGCTTTTTCTAATCTTCTTTGTATTGAATATAATAACATACTCAGTTAATAAACTAGTAATATGAAATTAGACTTATAATATACAACAACATAATATTTGTGTTTTGAATGCGTTAGTTGATATGAAACAGGAAGTACTAAAAACAAAAAAACATAAGTAAATAATTAAAATGGAGTTATTGTTGATAAAGCTAGTACAATGTCAAAGTGACATATAATACAATTTAATGAATTTGTGTACTAATATCAATAATAGGTCAGCTTATTGCATAGCAGTCAAGCCATATTCACATATGTGACAGCGGATATCATTTTCAATACAAAAGCGGCATTTCATATAGCGCACAATAGGCTCTAAAAGTGAAACTGGTCCATGCTGCTTAGGCTTTTGTAATTTAAGGTCATGACTTTTCTAGGGCAAATCATATGTCAGGAATCAGTTTCTGAGGTGTATGATTAGCTAGGTTGCTTTATTAGACTGTTTTGCAGACTTTGAAGTGGTTGCTAAGGATGACAAAAATAGTGATTTCTTCATTTCCGGCTATTCAGTCTATGTACGCGTTTTAAATTGTATTACTGCGAAATTGTTGGTTGTGACTTTTGGAAAGAATTTGAGGAGGTCTATGTGTATTATTTAGACTTACAGGGTAGAGAAAAAAGTAGTAGTGATTTTCGAAACAGTAAGATCGATTTATCATCTTGAGAATGATGGATTAGACGGAAATTTTCCGCCAAGTTTTACTGATAACGGTCATAGTTTAGAGATCCTGTCGTCACGACAATATCTAACAGAAGGTTCAAAGCATGGTACCAACACTCCTTTGACTGGACCTCATGTTGCTCACTATGAATTTTATTATGCACAGCAGGTAGGTCAAAAACATTTCTTAAAAGAATTCTTGTAGCTTGTTGCAAAACGCAAATCTTATTTCATGTTTTCGTCAATAACGCACACACAGCCCAAAATATAACATTAATTAGTCGACTATTACAAGGTTTAAAGCTATGAATGTAGTGTTTTAAGTTGAAACATTGCTGAGTTTTAACAATTGGCAATTAGCAATTGCAAATGCTAATTAAGAATTATAAAAACAATCAAATTTATAAATAAAAATATACATTAAGAAAATAAATATTATTAGTAAATGTACAATATACTTGCATGTCTATAAAAAAACAACAAATTTTCGTTTTGTTGAATTCTTAGGTCCACTACCCTGCCAATCCACAGCAACCTGGGCCACTCTATTTCAAAACCACTCGGATGTTTGCGCTATTTGGAGTGGTCTGTGACACCTTCCCTGCACAAGTGAATTATCTGATTGATGAGACTGCTTGTTCGACAAAAGGAGCCAACAGCGTCATTTCTTATAGTCATCAGTATTTAGAAACCTATTGCCTTGGTGAAGAGAAAGCTTTGTTCCACCCTGACAGCTGTTGGTATGCAAGCAACAACCAATGTTTTGAAGTTTCATGCTTGTATGGAAAATGTATTGATACAATTATGCATATCAAACCCTTTTTAATGGCCAGAATAAAAACAACACAGTAGTACGGTACTTGGCTTGGCGCGTTGCAAACATACTGTACAAGGTGATTGAACGGAAATTTCTTGTCGCAGGTCACACGAAGTTCTGCTGCGATTACTGCTTTGGCCTGCTAAAAAGGAAATACAGAACTAACAGAGTTCCTCTCTTTCTGATATAGCTGAGGTATGTCTCTCATTTTGTCAATTAGTGAAATAAGAATTTTCCAACCTCGCACGTGCTATTTGTACACAAACTATCTAAAGGTTCCTGGTTACTTTATCTGAGTTTTATTTAATTAGCTAGTAAATTGGAAATGTGTTTGTTCTAATAAAAGACTTAAGTGGATTTTGTCATGCAAAAAGCAAAAGGATCAGCCAAATTAGGAGCTACCACCAGTTTATCTTATCAGCAGAAAGATTAGGAATAGGCCTACTTAGTTTTGTGTTCTTTGCCATCCTGAATTTTGGCTTTGAAAGTGCTGTTAAAACGTGAATTCAGTGCACTGTGTTGTTGCTGCTTGCATATATTCTGAACAACTGACTGACTAGCATAACATAAGGCATAACATAACGTCATGAAGGCAACTCAGACAGTAAGGCCTAACTCATAGGTCAATAAGTACACAGGCAAAGGATAAACAGGACAAGGACATAAAAGGACAAATGAAATCACATGTCATTACAAGTTATTATAACAACAAGTACAACATAGAGAAATTCAATAATATTCTACATTAAATGTAATACTAATATACAGTGTGTGCAGTAATCGTTGTTTTGCTGCAGGCAGTGTCCAAGTAAAAAAGCATGCCAATAACGTGGAGAGAGAAGATATACAGATTATGTCTGCAGAGTCAGCCAGGTCAGGGTGGCCGGAAATCATTCCGGCACCTTGTCTGAGTGTTGAACGTCAGCAATATATTTTCAAAGAAATCGGAGAGTTACGTGATGAGAGCAAAATAGATGTTGTGTGTCCAGCGCCTATTCAACAGCCATCACAGCCGGTAGATACGAAAAGCCGAACGCACTGAATGACCGAACAGACCGAATATTTTGGGAGTTGCCCTCTCGTGTGACTATTTAAGGATAAGGGTGCGTAACTCAAACTTCTATAAATAAAGAGCTCAATGAATTCCGTAGAAACATTTTAGAGGCTGTTGTTTATTTTCGCGCCAGTGAAGCACGCTGTGAATAAAAATATGACATATTCAATTGAAGTATTTTTGCTGTCACTATTGTCCAATCAGTACTTGCCTTACCTTTGACAGATAAAAGGGAAATGCCTAGTAGAAGCAAAAGGTTTTATTTGTTCAGTAGTATCGTTAACCATTGGTGAACCAGTAGCTAAATAACTAGCCAAAATTGTTTCTTTATTCAATTGGAAATAAATATATTTTTTTTCTATATATAGTAATATTTATTATAATTATATAAAACATGCAATCAATATTATTTATAATAGATAATAATTGATTTATAGATAATAGTTGAGGGAGGGCAACTCCCAAAAAAGATGTTCGGTCTGTTCAGTCATTCAGCGCGTTCGGCTTTTCGTATCTACCGCATCACAGCTCAATACATCAGCTCAATACATCACAGCTCAACCGCCGCACAATCCAAAAAGACTACTAAAAAGTCTACTAAGGCTAGCTCTATCGCCTCGATACGAAAACGTAAACGTCAATCATAGACAGTAGCAGCAGTGCTATTAGTATATTTTTTTATTGATATTATATTATTATATTATATTCATGTTATTTTGATAAGATTTTAATCAATTTTAACGTGCTTTAACTTGAATCTAATTTAGCTACTAAACAAGTAACATTGATCTCAAATTGTCTCCCCAGGCTCAGAAGCCTGGATCGTCTACCCTAAAGATGCTAGCTAACTCATTTATCTCAGTAATAGTTCTGTGAGTACATTGAGTAATTGTTCTAACACTGATACATTTGCATCAATTTATGCTCAAAATAATCAATTCAATGTGCAACACAATTTGGTAGTAACTCCTTTACTGTGTATCAATGTGTTCATTTTCAATGACACAACATGTGACGTTGACCTCACTGTTTTATGTATTCGATTTGAAGTGACATCATCGGGACCCATTTCATATTGTTCGCCATGTTCTCTTCCCTATAGATCTCAACATTCATGAAAATATGTTTGTAGCGTGCGGCTGCTATGACATTCCAAAACGTCAACAAATAATATTGTTTAAAATTCAATTCATCAACTTGAAAGACGAATTTCTCAATTTGTGGTGTCGACCATATTGACCAAAACCTTCTTCGATAAAAATCTGTATCTCAGGTTAAGTTGCTTCGATTTCAATTCTGAAAACAGTTTTGAAAAGCTGAGAAATTTCTCTATTACATTGGGCTAAACAAACAATATTGTTATCTGACCTCATTTGTATTGAAAATGACACGACCTGTCACACATTTAGTCAACAGGAAGCACTATCTTGTAAAGTTACTACTGTTAATAATCTTAGTTCGCTGTTCTTAAAGCATGAATAGCTTTATGATGAGGATTAAAAGTTGTCAAAATAAATATTATTATTAATTGATTTGTTGGAATATTAGATCAAAAAACCAAACATTTTACAAAAGTTCAAATATTCTTTATTAACCAACCAATCATAATGAGCAAAGTAAAGGCAAAAGGAGACAAATCGTGATGACGGAAACGGTGAACTTTGTTGCATACAGCGAATCTGTGTTTCTACTGAACAGCCATCCGTCACATCGAAACTATTCCTCAGGATGGGTACATCTATCTTAGCATTTGTAGAGTAGTTTATAGTTTATAATAAGTGTAGTAATAATATAGTTTGTTATAAAAAAGAAGGCGGCAACTCAGACCGATGAAGCAGCAGCTATGGTTGTAGCTGAAAGACTGCTATGTTCTTACTACTGCAGTTAGCTACAATTAATCTGTCTCCAGAGATGTCCATGTCATACACACAACCACTCTCAATAGCTCTGTCTGTCAGCTCTGAGACTACCTCACCTACAATATAATATGTATAATCAACAGTCACAGCATACTCCTGACTTCAATACTCTTTAATATAATTTAATATAATTTATCTGAAAGTTTACACTGTATTCTTCAGTCACTTACAAGAAAAGCTTGTAGATGAGCTATCCTTCCTCAACAAAAATAACCATTCACCACGCTGCCATAGAACTGCACCAATGCTCCTGATAGCTAAGTTGTTGAGAGTGTCTTGAAAGAATGCTTGTTCAAAGTAAATTTTACATCAAAGTTCTAAGGCTACAATCTGCAACCTCACTCCCTGTTGCAAACAAAGCTTCCAAAATGTTTTATTTGCTATTTCATTGGTCTTTGTTAAAAATATTATTAAATTTTTATTCATGATAAGCTTCATACTTCAAAATTATCACCTCCTCAGCTATGCCCTACCTTATTGAGTTACTGCCACTGATAGTACAGTCCTAGCCTAGTTATTCGAGAGCATGCCCCAGCTCGCTGGACAGGTTGCCCTTTCAAAAGCCCATATTGCATAATAAAACTAGACTGAGTACCACCTGACTAAATTATGAACATAGTGTCAATAACTAGTTCCTCACATTATGCTATCTCTTACAGCCACAGGAAGGTTGGCATGATGCCAAATACCAGCTATTAGGGAGCCAATGTCTGACTGTAAAAGGCTTGATAGAAACTATATTTGTGGTCTGCAATTTGTGACTGGCTGCTATGGGTAAGCAAGCAAGTATACAATTTTCATTGACAACAAAAAGGGAATTGGTTTATACAAGTATTTGTATTATAAAAATACGATTAATTTATTTGACTTAAACAAGCTGCCAGACAAAGTGCGCTTGTCTAAAATTAAGTTCAAACTTTACAGAACAACTGAACATAAATTGTTTTATTATTGTTTAGCCTGTTCATTGTAGCATTAAGATGACTACTGCCCTGTTTTACTGTAGCACCATAAACAATAATAGATTGAAATGCAACATTTTTCATTAAAAACCTAAATTTATAAATATTTTTATTTCGTGTCACAGAAAGTATGTCCCTCCACATCTTTGGAACTCATTGTAAGTGCCTTTAATTTCTCATCTAGTAGCAGGACAGCCCATAGTTTTATGTACAACTTTGAGTCCGGATGATAGCACAGGCTATATCATACCAATAACTTATATGATATTCAGATGATCAGTGATAGTATACTGAGTGTGCAGACAAATCCAAAATAATCTGCTAATTAAGGAGAAATAGTGAAAATTATACAGTTACTTTAAATCATAATCTAATACTAAGTCTATAGCAAGTAGACTATCAGAGATCTCTATTAATATGTATAGTGTTTAATTTCACTATGAAAAGTAGTCAGGGTAGCATTACATGGGTTTACATCAACACTACGTATCTACTAGTATATCTATCAATTACTAGATTGTACAGCATATTTGTCAGCACAACTGCTCACATATATTCTGTATATTATTTATAAGTAAACTAACCTGTTGAGCTATCCAGGATTCTCACAGTGCTGCTGCTGTCTGCTGCCACCAGGACGTATCTCTCACCATAGCAGGCTATACCTAGTGGATGAGGAGCATCTTTACAAGTCCAAAGCAGCTGACCTTGAGAGATGTCTATCAAGCAGACTTGAGATGAGCCATAGTCAGACACAACAACCTTGTTTGATCCTGAAACACAGAGTGCGACATGATGTTGGCTAAGCTGAGGACAAGAAATATCTTTGAGTTTATTCCCTGTCAGTGAGTAGATGATGAGAAGCTTGTTATTTCTGTCTGTAGCAACTACTTTATCACAAGTGATGGCTAGGCCTGCTGTACAGATGCCATTATAGTCATTGTGAGTCCAGGAAGTGACTTGCTTTCCCTGCTGATCATGTACATAGATAGTCCAAACATTGTCATACACTGTTGTATATAGTCTGTCTTTGTAGACCTCCATTGCTCCAGGCAAGTTGTTGAATCTGATGAATGAGCCTTTTACTTGGTAGTTGTTGTCAATAGTAGCTACTACTTTATTAGACATTCCAGTTAATATTTGAGAGTTCCAGACTTTTGTTGAAAAAGGATATGATGGTAAAGGGACTGTCTGAAGGAGTTTGAGGGACTTTGGAAAAGATTTAGACGGTCGAAGCTTCAGCTGCTCATCAATTAGAAACCCTTCAGTAGAGACAACTCCTAGAATTATCTCACAGCTACCACCTATGAATAAGGGAAAAGTGCATTGTATAAAGCATGCAAGAAATAATGATTGAGTGTGAACACTAATAGTGGATATGAAGATGCTACTCAAGTAAACACTCTGATTGCGCTGTCACAAATGTATTTATAGAAAGTTTGTAAAAACTTTTTTGTTATTTATAACCTGTTTCGAAAAGTGTCTATGCAAAAAATTGTGTAAATTTTTTATTGTTTTGAATAATTTTTTGCTTAAACCTAATTAAAAATAATTGTTTTTGCAATTATATTTATTTATTAGTTTGATCAGGAAAAAAAATTTGAAAACCACTCATTCGTAACTTATTTGCATTATTTTACCTACCCTGATGCTTCAATAAGTTCACATTAATTACAAGGCAGCATGGCATTCATGCATTATTGCCATCTATAAGGCTCAGTATAGAAACATATGGGGTATGACAGCTTATCAGCAGAGGGTAATTTTACTACCAGAGCTATGTATATGAGTCTATCACTGATATGGTAACGATACAGTTTCCATGTATAAGGAAAGCCTCTTTAGCATATTTCTTATCAAATCAATAAAAGTTGAAACTCATGGATTTGTTGAACATTTATATTAGACTGTCAACATTATTTTATATATCATAAAGTCTAAGTGGTTGTATAAAGATTATGATAAATATAGTGTGTATCAATGAATTCAGGTTTGCTTCCTTCAGTTAAGCCCAAGTCAAAGCAGATCCATACACTGTCTTATACCCCATGAATACAGACTATCCCAACTAATGACAATATTCCTGGAATGTTATGTAATGTTATCGTAAAATAACATAGAAAGCAAACATCTTTGCAATGTTCTACAAACGTTATCTGATTACCATTGTAGTATTATGTTTCAACGATGTCGCAGGAATATTGCGAAGAATGTTGTGAAAAAATATTATCATAACGTTCAGTAAAATAAAACAGTAATAAACTTTGCTAATGTTATTATAAAATTGCTAAAAAACATTTACATAACATTGTTAGAGAACATCAATATTGAATGTTCCAGGAATGTTACTACGGATTGTTCGAGTGTAAACATCCACACAACATTTTAAAGTAACATTTCAGGAACAAGGCTGCGACATTCAATAACAATGTTCTCTAACACGTTATGATAACATTACCAAAGTTTATTTCTGCAGCGTTCTAGCTAGAATGTTACCAAAACACACATTTTTTTGAAGTTGTCTTCCTTTGATAATGAAAAAATATTTAAAATGAAGCAAATTAGGCTTTATATGTTTTTCATTACATTTACAAACAAATACAAATAGAAAAAGAAGTAAGAATAAGAAAAATAAAGGTCATTACAGATTTCAATTTTCACACTTCACAAAAATGATGAGGTTCCAATAAAACTTGTTATAACATTGTTATCTCAAAGGCAAGAAATCCATACAGTATATACTAGACATATTAAATTGTGACAATATATTTTTTGTAGTATGTTTAGTAGTTTGAAAATTCAAACTACTAAACATACTAAAGTTTCTGCAGGTAAATATAGTTACTAAAGCTAAAATATTATATTGAAACCAATTTTAATATGTACAGTATGTACACTATATTCAATTTTCATCATTTTTACAAAGGGGTGTTTGAATTAAATATTTACTTTGGGTTTTTTACCGCCCTCCATGCAAAACCTTTGTCTTGGTATGTCAACACTTTAACAAATTAAAACTATATGGTAAGGGTCCATGCTAATATAATAGGGGCGCAAATAGTGGATGCTTTGTTATGACAAGTCAGTGTGATAAAAACTTCACAACCGATTAGATGGCCATAATTTCATTTTGTTCTATATATTTTGTGTTACTTTATCATGCTGTATAGTAATACTGAAGTATTATATAAAAATTTGAAATATAGGTATAAAAATCAAATGTAGTTGGCTGAAAAAAACAGAACATGCAACCATAATTAAGTGAATTTACATTTAAACTTTGAATGATCATTATAGCTTAACTAAGATTTGCGGGCTAAGATATGATCAGTGCATAATCTTAATATTGTGAATAAAGTATAGAAATGTTTGAAAATGTCCAGCATTTACATCCCATCACTGATCTAAGAGTAACCTTCCTTGGATGTTAGCTAATAACTGCAATATTGAAGGGAATGTTATGTGAGATCATTTGCTGAACATTTCAACAACGTATTTCAAACCACATTGCTGCGATGGTAAAAATGTGTCTACAAATAATCTTGTGAAAATGTCACGATGAAACAGCTCCAGGACTATTCGGAACATTATTGGAACTTTCTGGGGGCGTAAAATTGTTAGTTACAATATGGTACATGTCATAGAGAGCATCACTAGCTATGAAAAGGCAGTTTTCAAATAAAACTAAAATAATGTGAGGTGATTTTTTTGTTTTTTTTTAATTATGGTCAACTAACCTTGACAATAATTTAACTAATTATGATGCAGTAATTATATTTCTTGACTTGCAATCAATTGTCATCATGATATTGTATTTTTCATAACAACGGGACGCTGATGTGTGAAAAACTTTGCTAGAAAGCAATATACCACAGCGAACCTTTGTATTACTCTGACCTGTTATACAAATTATTTGCCCACGGTGTAGAAGACGATGAATTTTAGGCTGTACAATGCTCCATATATTACTCAAGCTGACATTATTAGTTATAGTGAAACCGCCAACGGATAAATGACACAATTTTAGCAATAAATAAATTGAAGTTCAGCAAACATTTAAAAAACGTACTAAAGTTTAGTTTTTAGTACGTGTTTGGTAAGCTAGATTAATTTATGGTAAACTCAACCTATATGCTATACGACTACGATAAAGGTGAAAACTGCATACAGTATGCACAGGAAATATTACATTGTGACGATACACTTTTTGGCCAATGTTAACTACTAAACACACTAAAGTTAGTGTAGGTAACTAAGGTTACTAAGGCTGAAATATTATTTTAAAACCAATTTCAATATGTACAGTACGTATATTTAATTTTCATGATTTTTACAAAAGGATGTTTGCATTAAATACTTACTTTGGGTTTTTATTGCCCTCAATACAAAATTTTTGCCTTGGTATGCCAACACTGCAACAAATTTAGACTATATGGGTTGCGATCTCAAAAAACCACAGGTGATTCGCAAATGATGAAGTTGCGTTATCTGGCTTTGAAGCTGCCAAAACTGAATTTATAAAGTTGGTAACAATTTTTTGTGACACATGCTCCCGAACCATTCAAAGAAAGATATTTCTAAACCTGAAGTCAGTTTAGCCAATAGACATCTCCAACCCTCCGAAAAACCCCTTAAAACCGTTCCTACGCTAAACAGGAAGTACTGAAAATTGGCGTTCGATAAAAGTAATTGATTCTTTTTTGCTAGTTTTAAAGATAACTCTGACGTTTTGGATAACTTAAATGAGTGTTTTGATATTCCAACGGATGTCAAAAGCAGTGAAAGAAAAAGAAATTACGATGATATTTTCCTAACGATTCCTATAAATTTAATATAAGACTTAATTATAAGAATTATTATTCGTTTTTAGAAGATTATTATAAGTTTAATGAAAAGAATAATTATTTGATTTTACAAGATCGGAAGATATAGTGTCCGATAGTGTACAATATCTTACTGCTATTATTTTTCTTAAGATTTTGTTGCTGGTGCTAAGGCTGCGCCAAAAATCGCGATACTGCTGAGCCGTTTTATTATCTGCAAAATTAGGAATAAGTAATGCATTTTCTGTAAAAAATAAAGCTATTTCTATGAAAACCAGCTAAAATCTGTGTAGATTTTTAAATTCAGGATATATTTTTCCATATGAATCCAGAAATCTACATAAATATCACATATTCTTAATATTGGATGCCATCACATTTTGAATTGTGAGCAAAATTGTGCATCGGTTTTCGTTTCTCAAACCTTAACACCAGTTTTCTCAGAACAATTATTTCGCACTAATGGTGAATGTGCATTCAGTTTATTGACCATATTGAAAATCTTCTCGTTCTGCTAGTGTAGATAATTCCAAATCTCACACAGTCGATTAATCATGGTTTCTGAGATAATGACCCATATGGTAAGGGTCCACTTTATAAACATAGGGGCACAAGTAGTTCATGACAGGTACATAAAGCACACTTAAACCATGTTGTGTGACAGCATGAGTAAAAACACATAATAAAACATTTTGGACCGTTTAATCATCTTCATTCAGCCACTAAATAATATTTAATTTGTAATAACGGTAGTAACTTGTTTGTTGCACAAAATAGACCAACGAACAACATATATCGTGGTTTGTTAGATCATTCTACTTTAGGTTAATTATAAATAACATAGTATATTATTATGCAATAAGTATAATATATAGTAGCACAGTGTAAGATAATCCCATGTTAAACACAAAAGTGTAACTGCGTGATACCATTGATACCTTTATAAAGGTAATAATACAAGTTGATAGTATGGGATAATAACATAAAAGGCTAGTAATATATAATATTCAGTAACATATTTTTGTGCATTTATAGTTTAGCACAACAAAGGGTAGTAAAACTTATAATAATGTAATACAAAATAATAAAAAAATGCAATATAATACAAAAACAACATAACATAATTTAATACTAAAATATTACAAAGTTTACTGAACAAAGTCATTATTGTTTTGGATAGATTTTGTGTGCTAATTTCACATATTAGGTCATGTATCTATGGGACTGGGTATGTTCAGGTTTATGTGTGGTGTTCACTCATTAATATTATTGTTTATTTCTTCAAAATTCAACTTTATCTGATACAAAATGCTACTGTTTACATCGGAAACCATGTTTTTGTACTATATGGAAAGACTTATTCACAGTGGAACTCTTTGATACCTGTCCTTACTGACTGATTAGCTCAGCAGCACTTTTACCCTTGTGACTTGGTTTGTGGAGATCACCATTTGGATCAACTTAAACTCAAGGTATACCATGAGCTGGGTAGTGTGGATCACAGCAGTGATTAGGTATAGCCAAGAGCCTTGTAGTGTGGCTTCAGGCTTCATACAAAACACTTCTGATTTGTGAGTAGTTAATAAAGTAGACTATTATTCCTTGACTTTAACAAACTGGAAAAATACTCTGTGCACAGAAAAAATTTACACAGCCAACTGTACTTAGTTTAATTTTGCAAAAACACGATTATTCATATATTTTATTTGCCTTCTCAGACTCATTACAGCTTCAGAGGTTTCACATTAGAATTTTGATGATTATTATATATCTATTGGGTAGTGCTACTAGTGATAATACTTTAATTATTTTTCTTAGAAAACAAAAACAGCAAAAATGCGATAGACACTACACAATATTCTGCTCTGTCAGTATCTGCCAAAATATGAATGGAAGGTACTGGATATATTAGGTAAGTAAACCTTACCGTATACCAGTATACTCCCAGACAAAAAGCTGAGAAAAAATTACCCAGGTACAAAATATAATAATAATAATAATACCAATAATAATAATAACAACAATAATGTTGTAAACTACAGGATATTTTTTAATTATAACCTGTAAGGCTTGAAATATCTCAGATGGTTATTTACAGTGTCAGCAAAAAGTTCCAAAAAAGTCTAAACTCAATGTGCACCAAATTTTTAGGTTTTGTTGAAAAAGCTGAGGTAGAAGTAATGTCGATTATCTTGGTATAAATTTTTATTTTTGACATTCCAATTAGGAGACAAATTAAATGTTTTTTTTAATATGATAAGTTAAGAGAATGAGAAATTGAATGAGAATTATGATAATAGACTAAAAGCTTAATCGTCTCAGTAAAATAAACATTTAGTAAATAAAGAGATAAGAAAGGTTTGGAGTAGCTAAGAAAGGTTAAGAAGGGTTTAGGTTATAAAGTTATTAGTATAAAACTGTTAGTATATATATGTTAGTATAAATTTGTTAGTAACATGAATAGCATTTGTAATAGTGTAAAACAGCTTACACCTGTCTTTCACTTTGCTGAGTGAAGCTATGTCTATCGATGGTAGAGCTTCATCAACCAGCTGTTGTATGGTGTTTTTAATACCACTGTAGCTTGAGACAATGTCACACTGTAAAACAATATGAAACAACTCAATGATTCTAAATCAACAATAAATTGTAAAATTTTCCAAAGCCTAATAGTCTATCAGGATTGTTCATTCACAAACAGTTGTGACACATCTACAGTTTTTTAAGAAAGTTTCTTTAATGGGCGAACTTGACTTGCAGTTTGGAAATTTCTAAAAGTTTCTAGCATTAAGCAGATAATTGCCAGATATTAAGTTTTTCACAGACCAATTTCACTTTTTTACTTGATAGCCTTGTAGACTTGAGAGCCTGAGGCCTATTGCTGATACATTATTAAAATGCATGCAATACCAATTAAATTTTCGGCACAGAATGCTGCACTGCATTTACGACAACCATCAATAAACCAATATGTTGAAGCAAATGCCTTTAACACATGCAATGGCGGATTCTTGTGTTTGTAATTAGATGTATAAATGCCTGTCTATATAAAAAATAAAACTTCTAAATATGCAAATATAGACGACATTGTTTGGAGACGGCCTGTCATTGACGATAAACAAGCCATACACAAAACATGAAGCTCTCTTTCAGTCTGCTCTCAGAAAGCTTCTCTAGTTTGGTAACTTGTAAACTTCACATAGGCCTACTCTTATTCTAGTAAATACTATTTTGCTAAAACCAGAAAGCTAAAACAGATTTCTATACTCGCACGTTCAATCTATGATATTTTCTTATCGTCTTTGAAACTGTTATAATGAGGAAATAAACGAGTGGATATTAGAGCGGTCAATAAAACAATGCTTTGTGCAGAACTCAAACTCATGAAATTCAGCATACTATATCCTAAATACCTGCATTAATGGACTGCCTTCTGGCTTAGCGCCCAGGAAATATTTCATTTTCCATCAAATAGAATGTTTAGGAGGTCGATTCTAAAAAACCGATGATGCTTTGAAACAAACTAGTATTTAGGAGATGGCGAAAATTACAGAGCACACAGTGCATTGATATTACAAGGACTAACAGACAATCAATGACAAAGTAGGATCTATTAGTATATAATATATTTGGCATATGATACACAGCCACAGTGAACTATAGTATGAAGTGGCAGGTAACAGATAATGTATAAGTGAAAGTTAAATACAAATTTAATTAACGTAAAAAGGTAAAAATACCTTGAAACATAATTAAGAGTCACAAGCTGTCATGCTAAATTCTACTGTCCGTGATTGTAACTATTCCCCTCTTATAGGATGTTCACTATTCTGCTGGTTTGCTATATAGGGATTAATTACTGAATCACTACTTTGTACCTACTGCGGCATTCAGTTGGTTTTTATGATTATCGTCACTATTAATCGACTGTAAGTTCACTGCAGCCATAATTTTGGAAAGATTACCTTGACCTTGCTGATCTTGCTGTAAAAAAAGAAAACAATAACTTTTCGTTTGATTCTTCTATTTATCTATTATTCTATCTATGATTATTTTTATGATTAACCTAATAATCATAATGCATATTATACAAAAGAATAATATGACTGTGTATAGAATAAATGACGTAAGTAATATAATTTGTAGAAAAATCCAAATGATAACCGAGATTGATGATTGATTTTATTGATTCCATTTATTAGCTATAAAAAACAACTGAACAGCGCTAAAGATGAGTCTGAATAGAGAAGCTAAGTGAGAGAAAGACAAAACTGAGCTTAACCCTTTGACCAGGTATAAGCCCCCCTAAAAACAACCGAGACTCAAGTAATTTATTTTCAAAAATACAATAAAATCGATATTTTATGAACATGCATAGCTCAAATCTTAAGTTTATTTCTATGAACAAAAATTTTTGTACATATACATTCATTCACATATCTACTACTCAAAAAATACAACCATGTGCAATTGTCCCTGTATGAAGTGCTTGGAAGCATTTTTTTTCGGTAGAGTCAAACGCTATAACGTAGCCGTGCGAGCCACCATAACGATCGTTTTCTCTGCATATTCCAAGTATATTAAAAGTCCAAAAAATTTACACCACTTCCATCATTTGAATTATTTTTATTCTGATCAGACAAAAAATCACTAACGATCGCAGGAAAAAATAATCTTTTGTTTTACCGTTTTGAAAGTCGAGCCGATGTTGACTGGTTTTTCCAACTTTTAATCTTTTCCGAAAAATCGCAATTTGTTTAGCTTTTAGCACAAAGCAACGCCTCTCAGATAATCGTTTCATATTGTAAATCATCGACTGATATCTTGTTGATGATATTTAAAACTTACTATGAAGTGTTCATATCCTTTATTTAACATTACTATACGACAGCTGTCTACCGAAATAGACATAAATGTCGTTTCCCCACACAACCGGTAAACGACATTCTGGTCGTTTCCCCTGCCAAAGGGTTAACTAACAAGATAGTAAAATATTGCGGAATAATGACTGTGTGTAATTATTTCATGCTAAAACTAATCTACACGTCAGAGGGTCTGATTCGGAATTCTCAGAGCAATGATTGTTAGGCCCAATTTGATTGTTCTATACTTCTAGGGATTAAACTAATTAAAACGTCGTGATTGTTATAGGAGAACGCATTAGTTGGCTTAAATGACCAATGAGAAGATCAACAGATTGAATCGGATTGCGAAAGTGAGAGTGAAACGTTGTGCTATGAAACAGGGAGTGTTTACAAATTTCAAAGAGAAGCTGTCTTAAAAGTAAAAGATTTACATTTTGCTGACAGCTTGACAGGAGTATAAGTTCAAGTTTGCTAACAGGTAAGTTTTTTTATTAAAAAAAGATTTTTGAAACATTGGCCATCATAAATGTTAGATTTAACAAAATGAATAAATATGACCTTCACAAACAATGCGAGGCTTCACAGCATGTCGATGGTAAAGATATTTGGCAAGTTATTGGTTAAGTTTCGCATATATGCATATTCGAAAAGCCAACTCTGCTGTGTTACAGGTCCACAATCCATTATTATCAGCGCAGATTTTTAATAAAATTAAAAAGAAAAATAGAAGCAGGTTTACTTTATACTGTGTGTATTACTGACCACTTTGAACAGCCTGCTGGTAATAGATTGTTCAAGTTAGAAGAAGGTTTGGTCATGACATATGACCGGTTATATTCTGTTTTTCTGCCTGGTAAGTTTATATCTATAGATGAAAGTTTGCTTGCATGGAAATGATGGCTCAGCTTTAGGCAGTATGTACCATCTAACATATCTATACTTGGAATAAAGTAATTTGCTCTCTGCGATTCTGTCTCTGGCTATGTGCACAAGCTGTACTTATTGATCGGTGATGAGCAAGAGCAAGCTGAAGGTCTTCACAGTAGAGTCACATGTGGAGTATATTTGTGTGATTCATGTTTTGATGCTTATCATGCTAACTAAATTCATTTACAAGTTATATTTTCTCAGTTTCTACAAATGCTTCATTGCTTCGTATTGTTAGCCTATGTACATAGTTAAATTTGCTTAAATGTCATAATCTATTGTATTTGTTGTGCAATAGTATGTTGTATTTGTTGCACACTGCCCTCCTCAGAGCTCCCATCTATTCAAAGAGTTTATTTATAGTGTTTTGCAACCTAGCAGTCCATGACTTGCGATCTCTGCTGACAAAAAATGTTGCTTGTCTTTTGTTGCTTCACCAAATGTGTGAATACAGGCTCATCACTCGATTCATCTTCTACATAACCAGTTAATCTCTGATGCAATACACATTAATCTGCTCCATGAGTTTTGTTGTTGTTGTATATTTGAAAGCTAAACAGCAACTGACTTACTACATAAGTGTGACAAGAGATTAAAATGATTATTACATAAGAATTATATAACAGATGAGTAAGCCAATATGAACAAAGAGTCTGACAACGGCTATATACAAATACAATATAATGACTGGTCAATGTCAACAACTAGTACATATTCAACACTCCCACATAGTTTTAACATGTTGAGCCTGGTTTACATACTTATCAATTCCATAGTGAACCGGAGGTCAACGTTTGCGAGCAGATAAGCGTCGCTGTTGCCCTTCACCAATGCATTGCCCAAAGAAGTTAGGAGTTGTCTGTTCATTTACTGAATGTTCAACAACAATAGATTTCTGTTTTGTATATCGGTCACATGATGGTTTAACAGTGTTTGTAAAGTTTGTTTCATCAAATACTACGTCTCGCCTAGTAGTGACTTTACCAGTCAATTCATCAAGCAGGCGGTATGCCTTTGACTGTTTGCTGTATCCTATAAACCTTAGCTTCTGGCACTTCTTGTCAATTTTCTGTCGTAGTTGATCTGGAACATGAGCATAAGCAAGACATCCAAACACCCTTAGATTGTCTATGTTGGGTTTGCGTTCATACCACTTCTCATACGGTGCGAGATCATTTTTGTGTGAAGAAGTGGGAAGCAGATTTCTAACGTAGGCAGCAGTAGAAATGGCCTCAGCCCAGTATTGCTTTGACAATTTAGCATGGCACAACATTGAACGTGCTGCTTCACACAGAGTTCTATTCATTTGCTCAGCAACACAATTTTGTGCTGGTGAGTAGGCTGATGTGAGTTCATGATGAATACCTTTAGATTTCAAATAGTCAGTAAATTCTTGAGACAAGTATTCACCACCTCTATCTGATCTCAGCGTTTGAATGGTTTCTCCAGTTTGGTTGGTTGTATATGCTTCAAACTCTTCGAACTTCTCAGGTACCTCAGATTTGTTACTAAGAAAATGCACAGCACAACATCTAGAAAAATTGTCTATAAAAGTAACAAAATATTTGCTACCTCCAATTGATTCTGTTTCCATTGTACAAACGTCGGAATGTACTAGTTCTAGCTTACGGGTAGCCTTGATATCTCCCACAGGTTTGAAGGGTTCACGAGTCATTTTCTCTTCAGCACAGCTTTCACAAAAGGAAATGTTCATTGCAGATAAGCTTGTTGCACAGACTATATTTCCTTTGCTCAGCTTTTCCAGATTAGAGTCATTTACATGTACTAGACGTTGGTGCAAAATCTAGGCGCAAGCAGTGTTTGCGTATCGAGTTTCAGTTAGTACACAGTCTAGACTGAACAGCTTATTAGCTAGTGATCCCATGGCCTTAACTCGACCATTAGCATCTTTAATCCAACATCGAGTATGGCCGAACTGAACGATGTAGCCTTTCTTAGTGGCAGCTCGAACTGAAAATAAATTGCTAGCTAGATGAGGGACATGAAGTACATTGTAAAATACAGCTGCACATTGAACTCTACGATTGAGCTTTAGCATCACTTTACAGTACCAACTCCCACAGCTTCAACTGTTCGACCATCACCTAAGCTGACCATTTTTATCTGTTGTAGCTTCTTGTAGCTATTAAAATTTTCCCTGTTAGGTGACATATGACACGATGCTCCAGAGTCAATTAGCCAGGGTGAGCTACTGTGCAATGAAAATGTGTTGCCATGATGAGTGTTAAATGTAAATTCATTGCCTACACAGTCATTGTCACTTTCACATACAGTTTTTCTACATTCACTTACTAACTGCTCGTTTGGTCGGCGTCTGTCCTCTGAGCATTCTGGTGACTTGTGCCCAGGTTATTACAGGTGTAGCAAATAATAGGTTTTCTGGCTCTAGGCTGCTTTCTTGACACCAATGCAGAGTCAGATGCACCGGCAGAACTAGATTCATTTGAGTTTCACTCATTATGTTTCAACTCTTCAGTTATCAATGACTGCTGGGCAAACTCAAGACTCAAGTTGTCTACTCTTGCTTCTAATGCTGTTGCAAAATGAGCATAGCTGTTTGGAAGGCTGCCTAAGAGCGTGACTACTTGATCTTCTTCATAAATTGGTGCATCGATAGCGGCGAGTTTATCTGAAAGTCCTTTCATGTGTTTCAAGTGCTGTTCTACAGGTGTACCCTCCTTCATTACTGTTCTGAAATATTGTTTCTTAAAAAATAACTTGTTTCCTAGCGTATTGCGTTCAAAATGGTTTTGAAGCCGCTTCCACGCTACATCAGGTGCTTCTGTATCTGTTTTTAAGTAGAGAAGTTCAGTACTAACAGACAGAGCAATTACTGAAAAAGCCTTACAATACCTGGATGTAAAAGCAGTTTTCAGCGCTTGATCAGCCGAACCTTCTGGTGCTTTCTCAGTACCATCCACGATATCGTACAGATCATTTACCAGCAAAATGTGTTTCATCTGAAACTTCCATGTCTGATAGTTCTGACTGTCCAACTTATCTATTGTCCATTTATCACTATCCATTGTAGAATTAGAGATACAATCCAAGTTCTGGTTCAGCATTCCTTGTTTTACTGTTCCTGATATTATTGTTTAACTCCTGGTTCACCAGTCGTTAGTCAGTCAGTATAATAGCCGATCGTCTTTGTTATGGTATCAAAATCGTGTACAGCTTTTTTGGTTGCCTGTCTGGGCCCATAACCTATTATTCTTGTATATTTGAAAGCTAAGCAGCAACTGACTTACTACATAAGTGTGACAATAGACTTAAAGGATTATTACATAAGAATTACATAACAGATGAGTAAGCCAATACGAACAAAAAGTCTGACAACGGCTATATACAAATACAAGATAATGACTGGTCAATGTCAAAATCTAGTACATATTCAACAAGTTTATGTGCAAAACTGTTACATACGTGTACATACTGTTACTGGGACATGTGTATCTATAATAGTTTCAAGAAATAGATATAAATCCGACGGCAGAAAATCATAGCTATGAATAAATAGATCTCAAAGTGCAAAGTCTTTGCAAGCTGCTGGGAAGAAAAAATCTCAGTCTGTAGGAAAGTATCTAAGCTTTCAGATGCATATTCAATTGCATCTTAAAGCCATTTTGCACAAAAACTTGAGCAGCCATGTCGGGTGACTGTTTTGCACTGCTTATCAATATGGCGTCATGAGCATTTTGAAGGTCTGCACCCGCAATGCACAGCAGGACCTAACTCTACTTTGGATGCAATTGGACAACCAATTTTCTTTTAAAATTCTTGCAAACATGACACCGTGCAAATGCCTATCATAAACCGTTTTCCCATAGTTTGCACTGCTAGAAAATGTATTTATTGTTGATATTTTATGATCAAAAAGTGATAACTTTGACAAACCTGATATTTGTATAAAATATTCACAGAAGATTTGCAGGGAATACATGGCAGCCTGTTAAAAAATTTCTAAGCTTTCCAATGCACTTTCATATGTAGCTCCATGCCAATTTTCCTATAAGTTGTAACAAAGTTTAGGCGACCATGTCAAGCCTCCATTTTTCGCTGGTCTTTTGGTTCATGCACTGAGAATTTCATGTGGCGCTGCCGTAATGCATCAGAGCTCATAACTTCACTTTCAATGCTCTTTGATGACCAAATTATTTTGCAAATTGTTTTGAACTTTTTGAATCCTTGCGAGTAGTGTTTATACAACATTGTCAATTACCTTTATGAATTAGAAAAATGTAATGGAAAATAGCACATAAAAATAAAAAATACATTGCTTCAACAAATTGAGTATTTTGCAGGTAACCATTTGCAAGATGTTTGCCTAGTAAAAATATCAGCTTGTAAAAAAATCTCTCAGCTTTCATATGCATATTAATTTATGTAACTACTACATTTGAGATGTAAGTTGCTGCATTTTTATGCAGTCATGTCAAAGGCTCAAATCGCCCTAGTAATTGCCTTTGTATGCTGGTACTTTCCCATCCCTAAGCGAGCTCTGGCAAAAGGGTTAACTCATCACAAATGAGTTGCAGTACTTATCAAACAATAAATGTAGGAAATCATGTCGACATTTGTTGCTCAAGGGAAGTGTCATATTCTGAAGATCCCTATGTCAAGAGATTTCTTCGTTATGTTCATGTACCACTTTGCGGCCTCGATACATAAGTGTAGACTTTTTACATTGAGCTACGCTAGTTCACTCTTTAGGTTTCAGTAGTTTCTATTGGTTTTCATTAAACAGTGTGAAATTTGGACCAGTACATTCAACTGTTACTTTTCCTTGTCTGTTTATCTTTTCCAGGTGCAAAATGTGTAAACAAATACTTGTCTACAGCTCAGTGAAATGCCTTAGATGTATTTTTAAATTTTCTTCATTATTACTTAGTGCAATTATATGTATCATTAGTCTTTGTCTGGCAATTCCTTCAATATAGAACTTTGTAGCCTAATTTCAAACATTGTATGTTTATAAAAGCATTGTCATGACTAGGGTACACATTCAATATTGAATGATAACTACCTTTGTTGGAGGTACAGTTTTTAATATGTTGCAAGAGCTGTGTAATTATACTAGCAACAACGCTGGATTATAGCCAAGATACTCATGATCCAATCTGATGAACTTTTTAAACATTTCCGATCAGCAGGTATATTTAGGTAATTAGCTTATGGTAACTTTACCTTCATGAAATGAAAAATCATTTGCCTGTGTTGATGCAAAAGAAAACATGTTTGGAACACACGCTGAGCAGAGGATTTCTTTTGCACTTCTCTTGATGCAATTACCAGCTATATCAGACTTATTACATATTCAGTACTGAAGCAACTTAAACTGTTTATCCATGAACTTCTATTGATTATCTATTTATCAGTAGTGCAATTTAAGTTAAAGTCACATGTTGTATTCAACAATACTAACAAGAAATTCACAATCTATAGTAATAGTGACACATCTTCAGATTCAGGATTTGCTCAAATTGTTGGTCACAATATTAGGGGAAGAGCCCAAAGAGTACCCGTATTCAGTTTACACCACATTTTGTACTGTTACAGTGTTAATGGTCACACAGTTTTAAGCTGACTAGTTTAGCATGGAAGTCAATTGCTAAGTTTTGTAGTTGAAAAAAATTACGACAATTTATATGTAAGCTAAATATTAAGTTTTTTTCTGAACACTTCACTAAAACAAAATATAATTTAGTAGCAAAATAGTTCTTAAGTGAGCTAAACGCTTTTCATTGTAAAACTCAATACTTGCTAATATAATACATTAATAAAACCTAGCGACTCAAAACTATTGATTTTTTTCATGTTTACTGTGATGACCTTTTGCAGCTGCACAAGAAAAAAACAGGCATGATGCTAATTTCATTATCAATAAATTACATATAGCAGTGGTTTTTTAAATGCTGGTGCTAGCAAACTTTAGGAAATAAGCGAAAATTGATCCACGTTTTTCACCTATATAAAAACTCACACATACCTGGTGAGCATGCTGAGCCCTGGAATCTACTTTATGTGTGAGATTCCTCAACTGGGTCCATTTAACCAATATTTTATCTTCCAGAAAATCAGTGATGCAAGTTTTAGTCTTTAGCCGAGCTTCTTGGAAATCTTCCTCAAATTCCTTGTATTTCAAAGAAAGTAGTTCCATCTGCAAAAAAAGGATTTGTTATTTAGTGGATCTATATAATCAATTGAAAGCACAGAATGTGACATGATCTAATGATGCACAAAAGTGTTCTATTCTAATGACTAAAATAAAGCAGATCTTGTCATAGTCTAATATACGGCGGTCTCGCGATGGCGGCGATCTACTGTTCGTTTTTTGAGCTTTTAAGAGCTTGTAATCACATTTCCACATATTTTGCACCTACAACACAACAGAGTAAGACGTAGTGAACCTTCTGATTCCAAATAACTGTGATGTGAATTTTGTTGCAACTCAATCTTTAAGTAGATAGAGTATTGGATCTTTGAAAAATGCTTGGATGATTTAATGAATTTTTTTTAGCAGCTTTATGACTAAATTAAGCTGCTCCTTTTTGCTGTTTAAAAAATAGAGAAAGCATAATATTATTGTTAGTTATCTTGAGGTGTTGACTGATGTTCTAAAAAAGAATTAAGGAGATGGACCCACTAGAAGCTGAGATATAGCCAGCCAAACACAGTTCTACCTAATAAAGAATCAGAGGAAAACCCTTCGAAAATCCCAAGAACTGTGACGTATGAAATCGACTTAATGATCATGTGCCGGAGTTGGGCACCCTTACCGCCGTTACGTATAACGATGGTTTTAGGCTATGAAATGTGAAACGCTTCTCGCAATAAGAAATAATCTAAAAACTAGCTCTGGTTTCTCAGGAAAACCAAGCAAACATTGTGTGGTAAAGGCAGTTGCCCACAACCCCTCGCCATGATTTTTAAAAAGAGAAGAGCAGATTTTGACTATTGTGTTTCAAAATTTAACTCGATCTCCACGGATATGCTCCGAAGATCCTCTGTTCAACGAATGGCACGTGTATAGTCTATATGCGACATCCGCGATATGCAGTTTGTTTAAAAAAAGAAATAGGAATGTGACATTTGTTCATTCATCAATTTTCTACTGTGTATCTACTGCAGATTTTAGTTGATTTTCATGATTATCGTCACTGTTAACAGACTGTAAGTTCATTACAGTCAAAATCTTAAAAAGAATAACTTGACCGTGCTGTTCTTGCTGTAAGAAAAGAAAACGATAACTTTTGATTTGATTTTTCTATTGATTTATTATCTTATCAATGATTATTTTTTATGAATAATAAAATAATCATAATGCATATTATGCAAAATAATAGTATAACTGCGTATAGAATAAATGATGTAACTAGTATAATTTGTAGAAAATTCCAAATGATAACCGAGATTGATTTAATTGACTCCATTTATTAGCTATAGTTGAAAAAAATCTGAACAACGCTAAAGATGAGTCTGAATAGGGAAGCTAAGTGGGAGAACAACAAAACTGAGCTGAACTAGCAAGATAGCAAAATGTTGCGAAATAGTAGATGCGTGTAACTATTTTATGCTAAAACTAATCTACATGTCAGAGGGACTGGTTCGGAATTCTAGAGCAATGATTGTTAGGCCCAATTTGATTGTTCTATACTTCTGAGGATTAAACCAATTAAAACACCGTGATTGTTATAGGAGAGCGCATTAGTTGGCTTAATTGACCAATGGCACACAAGTCGATTTCATACGTCATATATTGATGATTACCAAAACACTTATGTTCTTTTAGTAGACCTATGTTTGGCTGGCTATATCCCAGCTTCTGGTAGGTCAATCTCCTTGATGCTTTTTTTAGAACATCAGTCAACACCTCAAGATAAATAATAAAGGATAATAATATTATGCTTTCTCTATTCTTTAATGGAATGAGGCTTTTTTGAATTTCAGAAAACATATTTCAAATTTTGGTGTTTTTCAAATTATTTATGCTTGTCCATATTTACATTTGGTCAATCGATCTAATCTGTGAGTAAACAATTCTTTAGAGTATCCAACCTGCTCATCTTTTTTCTTGTGTATCTTCTCTACTGACTGAGCTGTTTCCAGGTCATATTCAGCAAGTGTTTGAGAAGTGAACTTGAAGATTCGTTCCAAACCCTCTTCCTTCTCAATCATCTCTTTCTTCAGCTTGTTTATTTCATCATTTAGCAGTAGTACAAGCTCTTTCAAAGACATTAGCTGATGGGACTCTCCTGCATGAAACTGATAACTTAGCAAAATTTTCAGCATTTCATGTAAAATATATTTCATATAAAATCAAAAGTCCTAAAAGTTTACACCACTTCTATCAACTGAATTACTTTATACTGTTCAGACAAAAGATCACTAACGATCGCAGGATCAAAAAAATTTTTATTTCACCATTATGAACATCGAGCGATATTTACTGGTTTTCAAACTTCAGTTTTTTTTCAAAAATCCAAAAGTCATGATTTCTTTAGCTTTCAGCACAAGGCAACGCTTGTCAGATAATCGTTTAATATTGTGTTTTATCGACTAATATCTTATTGATGATATTTAAAACTTACTAGCGTTCATATCATTTGTTTAATGTTACTGGACCACTGCTTTACAAACGTCTACCGAAAGCGACACAAAAGTCATTTTTTTCCCACACAACCGATAAATATCATTTTTGTCATTTCACAAGCCAAAGGTTTAACTCATTAAACCCTAACAGCCGGTATTTCGTGAAGGGTGTATCAGAAACCATACCAGCTAAAACTGGCATTCACATGATTCTGTTTACAGATGCTGTTTCAAAGTAACAGCGTAAACCAATCAAATAAATTATTGCACAGGGTATCAGACCAGAAACCTCTTTTTTATTTTTAACCATTTTCAAAGATATTTATCAACAACCTTCTATATAACAATATTTTTATTGAAAGAATAACATCAAAAAATTGATTCAACCCGTTTGTTGGTAGTTTATTCAGCATTGCTATGTATCATGTAAGACAGAGAATATAAGCTTTACCTTTCAAAGCTTTGTCTTTAAAGCTGATGTTTATAATATTTATTACACATGTAGAACAGTTACCACTAAACTAGTACAAAATTACAGGATAAGATCTTTGCTACAGGACTACAGTCATAGAGATTATGAAAAATATTTCATTGTGAAATATGTGTTGCAGGCAAAATTTTTATGTGAAGCCATTTACCCTCGGAGCAAGTTCCCATAGAAGAGACACATTCAGTGCAACTCATCTTTAAGCATTTTCTGCACCCCAAACTGATTGGTTTGTTGTCATGATCAGCACAGACTCTGCTTTGCTGACACTTCAGTAGTTCATATTGCTCCATGTTTATGGTTGGATGAGGCTCACCAAACTCTTCCTGATACTCCTGATGAATCTATAATATAAAGTTTGTTACCATGTTGTCACCATTGGAGGCTGTTCTCAATAAAGTATAAGTAGTTAAATACAGAGTAGCTCACTTGATCAATGCTAATATAGTTCAATGGCTAGACGTAACCATAAAGTAAAGTGTACATAAATATTAAAATGTGTTACCAGAAGCTAAATTTACTAATCCCATCACAGATTGCCACGAACTCTTTGAAGAAATATTTATTTGCAACCTTAGCCCTAATTGAAATGCCTTAATCATTGAACAAACCGACCTTATCTATGTAGATAGACACTAAAAGTCTACAGTTTAATACAACTACAATGTACTTTAAACATCATGCAAGGCATCTTAGAAATTTTATATATTCTGATCGTTGAAAGCTTTAGGTGGTTAAAAATTTGACCCATTGCTAACTAACCATTTACATTGACCCAGCTGGTTCAGCACTTATAAAATATAAAAAAAATTGTCTGTAAGTTTGGCAGATTTTGTTAGATAACATGAAATAAAATTGAAAGAAATGCATGTGTTTTTAGTTGAGAAAATATGTACTTATGAAGTTTTGAATGACAAAAAGACAGAAACTCAAAATGATATGAAACATTTTAAAAAATTCTCATACAACTGTTGTTTTACATATCTAATAAACAACAACAATGTAAAAGAGAATGTGCCAACAAAATGACTTTCTTGAACGATAATATTCAATTGTCTTGGATACCTGTTTAACGAAAGTTATTTAAATTGACCTAATAAAAACAAGATGACTGCTGTTACTGTTTGATTAGTACTTATGATTTAAATTCCCCTGCCTTTTGTAAAACAAACTAAAATGTTGGTAAAATTTTTCTCAATCTGACTTATAATTAACCCTTTGACCAGGTATATGCCCCCAAAACAACCAAAAATCATGTAATATATTTTCGAAAATTCCATAAAATCGATATTTTATGAACATGCATAGCTCAAATCTTGAACTGATTTCTATGAACATAAATTTTTGTACATAAAAATTCATTTATATATGTACTACTTGAAAAAAGTACAACCATGTGCAATTGCCCCTGTATAAAATGCTTGGAAGCATTTTTTTCGGTAGAGACAAACGCTATAACGTAGCCGTGCGAGCCACCATAACGATCGTTTTCTTTGTATATTGCAAGTATATTAAAAGACTAAAAAGTTTACATCACTTCTATCATTTGAATTATTTTTATTCTGATCAGACAAAAAATCACTAACGATCGCAGGATCAACTAATCTTTTCTTTTACCGTTTAGAAAGTCGAGCCGATGTTGACTTGTTTTTCCAACTTTTTATCTTTTCCAAGGAGGCGCGATTTGTTTAGTTTTTAGCACAAAGCAACGCCTCTCAGATAATTGTTTTATATTGTAAATCATCGACCGATATCTTGTTGATGATATTTAAAACTTACTAGTGTTCATATCCTTTGTTTAATGCTACTAGGCGACAGCTCTATAAACGTCTATCGACATAGACATAAATGTCATTTCCCCATGCAACCGATAAACGACATTCTGGTCGTTTCCCCTACAAAAGGGTTAAATAAAATCAATAAAAGTCAATTAAATGAATTTAACATCAATAAAAGGCTAAAATATCAGCTACAATTTGATGTTATTTTTTTTCTTTGTAGACTAATCCTGTTCAGAGATATAAGCGTTTGAATGAGGTCATCTCTATTAAAGCTAAGATTTGAGTGGGTATGTCATTCGTGGCATAACGAGTGATACATGTGAAAAGAGTCTCTGGTCGATAAATAGATAGTGTCTTTTTTAGCAAATAACCAACACAGAAATTTTATATAAATCATAACAAATCTTATCACTTGTAAAACGTGTTGTCTGTAATCTCGAAGTTATGGATTTAACTTTATTATTATATCACATCCATATTTACTAAATTAATTAATACCGTTAATTTAATGTATTACTAGATCGACTACGTTTTATGGACTAACAACATAATTGTAACAATGTTTCAAAATCCTGTAGAGGCGACTCAAAGTTTTGGTCAGAGCATCAGATAGTTAAAGTTTTTGACAGACAGCATAAAGTTAATGATGACATAATTTATTTTAGCCAACCTTAGCAAAAACGAAATAAAATATATGACACTAGATAGTGAAGATTACATAGACTAACATAACAAAAAAGACACTAACAGAAGCGTTTTACACGACCCAAAAATAACTAACAAATGGTTTGTGTTTCATTGTGTTATGATTTTGACACCATACGAACATAATATATAAAGCATTCCTTACCTCATGATGTCGGACACAGAAAATCTTATTACATTGTGGGCAATATGAAAATGCATGTTGATCGTCTTTTCCTTTTTTGGCACAGGGATCACATGATCTTGGCTTATCCTTTGTTACATCATATGATGGCAGCTTATCTAGTGGCACCTCACAGACCACTCTACAATATCAAGTTCATCAAAGCTAACAGTCAAAACGCAAACCACTTTCTATTATTTTAGCAACTATCACTTAGGTTATTAGAAGGGCAAACTTTTACCAACAAATGAGTCGCATCGACTTTTTCCGCGATAATAAAATTTGTTATTATAACCAAAGAAGTGGATAAAGATGTTTGTGAACTGGTTGCAATTAAATTTTATTTATTAAGTGTTTAAAAAATTTGGTTCGTTAGACAAATTGCCCAGGGTTACCTACACATTGAAAAAAACAGTCAGGATTCAAAGGGTTAAAAACATGAAAGCAATGTTTATACGCTGTCTTCTAGCAACATGCATGCATTATATCATTGGTAATATATACAATACTTTATTGTTTATGAAATATTAAAAATAACTGCAAAACAAATTGTATAACTTCTAATCCGTGCTTTGCCTACTCGCCGCCTAAAACTCTAAGTTTATCAAATTAATGTGATATGAGATAATAGTCGTTAGTCATTTCTGCTTTTCAACAAGGAATATTAATTTTATGATAGCTTCAACTTTTGTTTTTAAATATGCCATTTGTTTAATAAAGGTTTGAAATCTATATTCTCTTGTCCCCTTACTTCATCTCATTCTGTTAAGAATGGAAAATAAGTTTTTGAACAATTTATGAAATTTGAAAAAAAAACACGTCAGAGTTTTGATTACAGACACATCAATTTCAACTTGTGATCAAGTACATTGGTACTTTAGCGTTTGTTATTTTTTAATTAAATATTTCTTGGTTTTTTCATCCAGAGCAACTAGTGACTATATCCCTAATAATAGGACATGGTCTACGTGACTAGGGACATGTCACTGTATCTGATTGTTTACATTAGCCAGCAGGAAGCCTGCCCGACTAGCCGGGAGTCATAATCATTGAACTGATAGGTTACACAACAGCTCCTAGTAGTGTGTTTACTTTACATCTTGCGGTTCTCAGTCAATATCCAAAGTTCATGCATTTCTCTGCTGCTGGCTGTAAACTCATTTCATGCTTTGACTTGACATACAGAATATATGAGCTAATAAGTCAAAATGTTCTAATAATCATCATTCACATTTGATTGCATACATAGGAATTTTTACAGAATACTGCATGAGGGAAACCCCTATTGTTCTTATTTTTTAAAGATTGAAATTTGGTCATTTTTACTTTTATCTTTAAACATTACTTTAACTAGTTTATCCCTATCATTATAACACTGTTTATGGAATAAAGTCACGTCATTATATTATATTGTTTAAAATATCAGGCGTGGAGCCTTTGCTAGCGCCTAGCAAAGCAAATTATGGAATAATAATATTTTGAGACTCTATTTTAAGAGTATACTGACACACAAAGTTGTTAACTAAATGTAATACACAACATTTGTCTGCTTTTTAACATGACCCTATAACTAAACTTTGTCACCTAGCAACACACCTGCAGTCTTCCCATGGACATATCAGGATGTTATTCTCATCATAGAAGCCAGTTAGACATTCAAGGCAATGTACATGGTTGCAGGTAAGTTGATGAGGATTGGGTAGAGTTACTCCTTGTCTCAAACAGAAACCACATTCCACGGCAGGTGGAACAATCTCTTCCATGTTAGCCATATTTAGAACTACAAATATAAATTCATATTTTAAGTTCAAGACTAAGGTTACATTGACAAACACCTAATAAATACTCAAACTGTGTGGGTTTATTTTTTTGCTTAAATTGTATGTTGCACCCATTAAGCCCATTCAAGCAGCAAGGCAAATACTGTTTCAACTAGATGACTCTTATATATCAACTTTGTATCTCAATGTGATGACTGTCTTTAACAGCATAATGAAATCAGTAGTTCTGATATAGAGGGTAGTACCAAAAGTTTTGTTAAATCCCAGACAAAATAAAATTTATTATTGCTGACAGAATCGAGAAGCGTTCCGACTAACCTCATAAAAGAAAGCGTAACTATGAATCAATGCAGTGTTGATGATGGTTAATTTATAGGCAATCATAGATTACAAATAACGGGCAAATACACAATAAATACGCACAATGTGTCTGTTTGTTTTATTGCTAAAACCATGTGTTGCCTAACATTAAGCCTATCAACTGCCTACCTATGCAGCTAAATAAATCATGTGAGCCAGGACTGGCGGAAGTGTTCAGGAGATGCTGTATTGGTACAACCACACTCCAAATTTTGCTAAAGCAGTATCTGCTGAATCACTGTTCTGTGAGGGGGTGCCGTCCTCACACTTATGGGTTCTGTGTGAAACAAGGCGTTCACTCTAACCATTAAACGAGATATTATATTTGAGTCAGATACAGTGTGTACATAGCAACCGCTTGTAAAATAACTGCTGATATAAAGCTAAAAACCGTTCTTATATACAAAAACTGTGACAGCATGATTGACGTCAAAGTATAAACATTGTCAAACACAACTTGGTATATGTGGCGCACAACATTAGACAAAATATACATTGTATGTTTTTAGACACCGATGGCACGACCAAAGTTCACAGGAAGATATATCATTAAGTATGATGAAATGTTTCAAGAATAAATCTTGAAGGCAGAGACAGGATGAGATTGTTGGCTTTAGACATTGTTCATATTAATTAATGTCAGCAATGACTGTCAATATACATGTAAATAAAACAGTAAGCATTGCATAGCTTGCGAAATGAGTGTTATTCTTGGAATGTTACTGTGATGTTATTATAACAAGATAATGGTTGTCCTATACAGCTGACATATTTAGGTCAACTCCGGTGATCTTATTCTTTGAGATATTATGATATCTTACAGTTCAACTATCAGTTAAGATCGCTGCCTGACACTGCAACCAACGCACTGAGACATGCCAAGACACTTGAATCCATTTAAGCCCGGAGATATAGTCTATGTGAAGCCGGTCAAGTAAAAGTATATTACAATTTGGCCGACTGGCAGAGTCGCAGCACTCTTATCAAACACTGTTGCTAAATTAGATGAAATACCACGACACATAGCAGATCTACAGCTTTGTCACCGAATCTCACCAAGTAATCCAGCCAGTGATGCAGAAGTTTCTATAGATTTACCATACCAATTACCACCCGACGACGACAAAGACAGACATTGGAAACGAAAACAATGCTAATCAAGAAATAGTAGACCATAATGAGGCTCGTGTCAGCCATAGAGAACGCCACCCGCCACAATGGTTCGCAGATTTTTATGTAATTGACTGATGTGATTTAGAAATCAGGAGGAGGTTTGAATAGGAATCGTCTGAACACGTAGAATTATTTTTCATGTAAATAGGAATTGTCTGAACATGTTGAAGTAGTATTCATTTAATATTGTTTGTGTTTTATGTAATGCTTTGCTGTATAAGTAATGCTTGCTAATATTGTACTGTATCATCAGCATGCGTAATGCTTACAGCCACCTACTTTTGTCATCTTCAACTATAGTTGCACATTGACAGTGCTCGCAGCGAGTAGATGCCACAGGAATGTTTATGTAAACATTGCAGTAGGCTTGATAGAGCAGTTGCGTGTTATGCTACGGGTCAGTTGAATTAGCACAGTGCTGCTGTATTACATGTAATCACTTGCTGCGAATAAAGTGCTTTGACTAATTATATTCTCTGTGTGTGACCAGAAAATCATCAACTAGCCACAGGGATCTTGAATTTCGAGCTGTCACATTCTAACGGAAACTTATGATATATATTTACAGAAAATGATGCAAAAATCTATTTACTCTCCAGCAAAATTTGTTAGGTTAACTTCTCCCTAGTACTACCGAACGGAACGGACATATCAAATGAAACTGCTCCAGTCAGGCGTAGCGATTATGCTTTGGTTTAGCCTTAGTACCCATAACCCTTCGGACTCGGTTTTATTACAATAATAATAGACCTAAGCGAATAGTCTCCACTGCACATTCCTCAAAAATAACCCCGCGTAAACAACCCGCTAGAAGAAAACTTTGTAAAGCTTGTAATAAATTTCCTGCTACAGTACTTTAAGTTGTATCGTTTTGTAATTATGCCCAAGCAGCAGTTTTCTCCAACATATTATATCATCAGAAACAAACAACCATAATAACTAGTAAGATATCAGCTCTTGAGCGCTTGTATAACTTGTTTATAAACCAAATTAAACAGATTTCTTCTGGTAGAACATCATAATCATAAGAGTAGTTATTCCTAGAAAAGGCTAAATAATGCCTAAAGAAGTACTTGCACAAAATGTTAGGTTATTTTATCAAAAAGTATCAGTATTATTCTATCATTTGCCACAAATCATGTTATTTGAGGTGTTCTGCCCACTAAGATGTTTCAAGATTAAAATGGACCAAACTTTGTGGCATTAATACGCTCATAAGAACAATAAGCGCCAATAATTACCCAAAATGATATAGACAGCTGTGAAGCTGCTGTCTATTGCTCGAACTTACATCAGCTTTTTCATGGTTTATAACAACAAAAGTCGCGATAAATAATAAATTGTTGCATCGTATATATAACAACAGCGAAAAAAGATTGCAGCAAACGCAGCAATACATCAAAAAGCAAGCATAAAAATCTAGGGTGATTGAAATGCTGATAGAATCAAGCATGAAAGTTGTGCAACTGGCATAAATGATACTATGTGAATAAATGGGATATCAGTAAAATTTGGAGTTGTCTAAACATTATAATGAAACATTTTTTTATGAAAACTGGATAAAATTTAAACTAAATCATGATTATTATTCATCATCACAACTTCATATGAAAGAGAATAACCTCATACAGCGGCAACAAATGAATATTCCGTAAAAAGGACTTTACAAAGTGACATGCACAGGCAGAGAGCTGTCACCAACATTAGAAGAGCCAGCCAGATTTTCAGTCTGTTGAAACATTGTAGCAGTCAATATACTGCAAATAAACAATCGGCTATCAGTGAGACAATTATTTACAATACGTTATATTATGAAATTATTTATATAGCTTATAACATCATTTTATTCGAGATACATACTATATAGCAGTAGGAAAACGTATCATAATTTTACTTTACGAGAAAAGCTTCATAAAACGGCTGTGAAAATGATGGCATGTAATACAAATACTTTTGTTTTAATTAATTAATTAAAAATAGGATCTTAGGATTAGGATTACTGAAAAATAAATTCCACAATACTACCACAAATGGTTTCTGAGTTGCTGGTTTTATACAAGTGGTTGCCAGATTTTAAATAAGGTTACCATGAAATCAGAGATTTTAATATCAGTGAGCAGTTTCAGCTCATAGAAGTGATCCTAAAGTAGATATTCCACATTGGATGATACAAAAACTGCAAGTGAAACAAAACTAACCAAGTAAAATCTGACTCAAGGACCACAAACTTTGTATCCCAATGTGATGACTGTTTTCAAAAACATAATGGAATCGGTAATTCTGAGATAAAAGGTAGTACCCAGAATTTGGTTAGATCCCAGCAAAAATAAATTGACTTATTGCTGACAGAGTCTAGGAGCGTTTTGGCTAATCTCATAGGAGAAAGCGTAACAATGAACCAATGCATTGTTAATGATATTTATCTTATAGGCAATCATAGGCTGCACAGTGAAAAATAAAAATCCCTCAATGTCTAATATAACATGAAGGCCTACTATACCCAAAACTGATTAACAATTGATGAGTGTTTGGCTACTATTATAGAGGTGATGGGTTCCTGTCTGTTATACAAGTTATTCACCACAGAATGGCAACTACAAAGTTGTGATGCAAAGAAGGCCAAACTGGTTCAGCAGCACGGGAAACAGACACAATAATTACACCAACCTGAACTATTACTAGAGTAGATTACAATACATTACTCAGAGTGCATCTATCTGTCACTCTATCACAATGGTCGTGAGCTGCTGCGTCTGCTCTTCTGTTTGTGTTTCTCTAATGTAAAGTAACAAGCAACTATGCTTATGACAGTCATATCTTGACATACGAGCTTAATGCATTCTGGAAATGAGCATGTACGTCAATTTGATGGCATCTCAAGGCACTATTTCCTGTTTAAAATCTCTAATCAAAAATAACCTGATACCATGTTAGAAAAAAACACCTAAACAAGATGATTTTTGTGTAAAAGTGTGTTTTTAGATACTGAAATTCTGAACATGTGCCCCAAAGTAATAATTACTCATTTAGCTGTTAAGAATTGCAATAATTAAATAACTTGCTCAAAAGTCAGCGCGTATATCGCGCTTATCGCATGTTGGGGCACTCGTATGTTGAAGTATGATGGTACTAATCAATATATACTATCAAAGCCAAAAGGCTTTTTTGGGAGAGATACTAATACAATATGCAGCTTCTGACAAACTAGCGAGTAGCTCATTATTATTTGTTCCTATGAAATGCTCAAAAGATATTTACTATGTTTAACTATTAATTATATAGAAATATTCCACAGCAGTACAACATAACTATGTTATGATCATCTCCTTAACTCATCAGTCTAACAATAGTAGTAGCTTTGTTAGATATTGTCTAGTAGCCTAATAAAAAATGAGACATCGATGAAATGATACTACATGTAAAACTGTATAAAAATAATACACTTAGCCTTGGGGTTAGAAACTTAGGTTTAGTATATTACACTAGAGCAGCCTGATAGCCATTAATACTCTGTAGCCTAATCAGCTCATTACACAAGGACAAAGTGAATAGCCGAACTGGAAGATATACTGACGAGTGTCCAGCCACTCAATTACGTTCAGTCTACATGTATATTATCATTGATAGTTTAGATTTCCATTAGTCACTTTCAAATTGAGATTCATGATATACATCTATAGAAAATGATGCAAAAGTATATTTACTCACCAACAAAGTCTTGCTCGGCAGCTTCCTCCTAGTAGTACCGGAACGTACGTAAGAAATGAAACTGCTCCAGTCAAGCGTTGCAATCATTCATCGCTTTAGCCTTAGAGACCATAACGCTTTGGACTCTGTTTGCTTAGAATAATAATAGCCGTAGAGGTTTAGTCTCCATGGCTATTTGCACAAAGATTACGCAAATAAGCTGCTGGAGGAAAACTTTGGTTGGCTTATAAAATAAATCTCATGCTACAGTACTAAAGTATGTACATGTATTGTTCGGTACTAAAATATGTATTGTTTTGTTATTTTGCCTAAACAGCATATTATTTTACAATAGATTGTGTCAGAGAAAAAAATGACAACTAACAAGAATTCAGCTTTTGATAGCTAGTATGACTAATTTAACAGTGAAATTAAATTGCTTTCCTCTGGTAAATGTCATAAATGTCATGAGCATTAAAGGTTGACTCGCAACAAAATTCACATTACAGTTATTTGGTATCAAAAGATTCACCATGTCTTACTCTGTTGGGTTGTAAGTGCCAAATATGTGGAAATGTGATTACAAGCTCTTAAAAGCTCAAAAATGAAAAGCGGCCGTAGATTTGAATCTTTTTATTTCGATGGCAATGCCACAATATTTGGTCATCGTCTTGTCACGTAGGTTCTCACGCGAATTGAAAGGCCAATACAAAGCTCAATATAAAACTTATTGTTGTACTAGTTTATGACAAACAGTTTGGGTATTACCGAAGACCCCGTATCAAATATAGATGCTCACTTCTTTACAGTTTTGTTTCGGCATTTTTCAATCGTCAAGTCGTTCTCTGATCATGTGATCCAATACTTCACAAATAATTTTTGCAGCACTTTTCGATTATCACAGGTAACTAACAGGCTCGTCATGATTATCAGACAATGATATGTACTCCTTCGAGCTAAGGTTCAAAAGTTTCACGATTTTTCAAGGTAAGTTACAGTATAAGATATCCGTGCTAAAAGTGACAGCATTACAATGACGATAAAACAGACGCGTAAGAACAATAGACATAGTTTTATTGAATGAGTGAAGTATATTTGTGAAAATCTTTCGACAAATAAGGTTGCATGAAATTGTAAACAGAAACCATCTCTCACAACTACATCACATTTGAGCCATTTTGGAAAGGGAATCCAAACTACGGCGGTCTCGTGTGGCTACGGTTTTCTGTTCGTTTTTGAGCTTTTAAGAGCTTGTAATCACTTTTCCACATATTTTGCACCTACAACACAACAGAGTAAGACATAGAGAAGCTTTTCATATCAAATAATGGTAATGTGAATTTTGTTGCAAGTCAACCTTTAATGTAGTTATTACTAACGCTCCCAACTTACGAACGAGTTACGTTTTGAACGATCGTTCATAAAGTGAATTCATTCGTAAGTTGCGTAAGTGCTATATTTTGCATTAAAATTTATTTATAAGGCCTATATAAGTATATTGAAAGTTTATATAAGTATGTTTAAGGCTTGTATAAGTAACCTGTATTGGTTTGTACTGAAAAAATATTTAATAAAATAGAAAGATTACTCTGATGTACGCCGGGCCCTAAAACTGCATTTCTTACTTATTGTATGTATTGTCCTTTTTATTATATCATTGTTTTAATCATTATGTTATCACTTATCGTTGTTGTCTAATTTTTCTGTATGTGTTGTCCTCTTATTATATTGTTGTTTCGCTTGTAATGCTATTGTTATATTTGATACCCCGTCATAACGCTATCACTTATCGTAACTTATATTGTTGTTATACCAACGCCCTAGCGGTCCTATTTATTCACCTGGTTATCGCGTGTTCTTACCTTTTGCCGTTAGCAGGAACGGTTGATATTATGGTATATAAAGGAGCGCGCTCACTTAGTTGAGAAGAGCAGATAGCCATACGCTCTTTGGCTAGTGAAATTTCATTCGGTAATAGAAAACTGAATGGAGCTACGCGCACTCTCTTCTCTTTATTTATTAGTCTAGATCATGCCAAGTAAAGGTCGGCAAATTCCAGTCCATTTTTACAGTAAAAATAAAAAAGTTCTTTGCGCACTGGAGATACGTTCACGCACTTATGCACAGCAACGAACTGGGCAAAGGAACGTGGATACTGGGTGGTGCTTCTGAGTAGTGCCTCTTTACGTCCCTAATACATCGGTAACACCGTCACTAATAGCGTCAGACATACGCGCAGAATCGTTTGTACATTGTATGTACAATTGTTTGTAACTCGAATGTTTGTAAGTAGGGGAGCATCTGTATTAAATCAGGTTGAATTATTGCTTATAGATGAACTCACATAATGTTAGTTTATACCATCAAAAAGCTTCCGTATTCTTCTATGATTTTCTTATATTTTTTATTTTACATAGTATATTTTATATATAGTTTGTGACGTCATTTTATTCTAGACATTGCTATATTGTATAACAGTAGAGAAATATAACATAGTTACTCTTGAAATAAGATATTATACTTTATCAGAAAATATTGATGCAATGGCTGTAAAAAGAATGGCATGGGATAAACTTGTTTGTACTTCATATGAATTAGCTAACTAATAGTTTTTTATGATGAGGATTACAGAAAAATAAATTTTACAATACTTCTAATAATCGCTTTTATGTTATGGTCAGTTTTGTACAATACTTGAAGTAACTTTTGTCAGTTGTTTTGGGATTTCAATATATGTGAACAATATCAGTTCACAGAAGTGATCTTAAGAATGATCATACACAAATAACAATACAAGCACTGCAAATAAAACACAATAAACCAGGATTAATCTTGCAATGTCTCAAGGACAAGTATAAAAGGGGAACAAAATCAATGTGAAGGAGCAAGCCAGCAAAATAGGTGCAGCGAGACAAACACGTAGGGGAGACACTGAGGGAGAGAGAGATAGAGAGAGAGATAGAGAGAGAGAAATAGAGAGAGAGATAGAGAGAGAGAGAGAGAGATAGAGAGAGAGAGATAGAGAGATAGAGAGAGAGAGAGAGAGAGATAGAGAGATAGAGAGATAGAGAGAGAGAAATAGAACAGTTAAAATATTGAAAGACTAATAGAAGCCCAAGATAACCAGGGAGCTGCCTTCAAACAGCTTGTCGAGGATCGATTAATCTAGATCTCAACGTTGTGATGTTATGTGGGGTTCTCAATTACTCGAATTAACATAAAGCGGTGAAGGAATTAGTAGCATGAACAAACTAGCCACAGAATCCGGTATAACAATGATTATTAATATTTGCACTCACTCGGAGCAAGAGTTTTAATTGTTTATTATCTTACTTCCTAAACAGTTATTATTTTTTTTTTAATATAAGAGACACATAAATGAACGGTTATTACATGGTTGAAGTCATTATTAAAAAACTTAGTAAAACGAAAGTACGTTGGAAACTGTAATACCTGTTTTAAAAGGAGAGCGCATGGTGAGTTTGTCACTCTTTCTGGATTATACGCAACCCGCCACGACAACCGTGGATTTTTGGATGTTGATTCAGTGAGCAGAAATATATCACGTGTCCATCCGCCAGGAATCCAAGAGAGAGAAGAGCCACATAGATAGCAAACCTGACCTCTCTAAGATCTGGAAGTGTAGGATGGATCGCTCGCTGCTGAGAGTCAAGGAAGGGACGGTATCGGGAAATTATCCAACAAAAAGAAGACTTGGGCTATAATTCATGATGCAGACCTGCTGACACAAATCCGATAGGTGGCTATATCGCAGTACAGCGCAGGCCATGAGAAGCAACCCAGCAAATTCACAGGGTGTTGAGAATTATCCAAAGTAAGATGACAACTCCAAAAGTCTCAATCAGTAAATCAAAACTACCGAAACCGGATATAACAATTCTCCCTGACATTAAAAGTTCACAATATTTCACGCAGTGAGAAGAACCACAATGCGAATTACCATAAAAGTGGAAATAATTCAAATGTTACTTGTTGAGCCCACAGAAAGAGAGTAACGTTGGTCAGTCAACTGCCAATATATGGCAGTTTGGTGATGGCGACGATTAACTGCTTGTTTTTGAGCTTTTAAGAGCTGGTTATCACATTTCCACATAATGTGCACCTACAACGCAACAGAGTAAGACATGGGGAATCTTTTGGTACCAAATAACTGTAATGTGAATTTGTTGCAAGTCAACCTTTAAGAATTTCAAACAGCATCAAACAAATAGAAGTGAAGTTGACTTCTAGGGTGACGCTTCATAATTCAACTCTTCTCCCATGATAGCGTCCCTCTATAATATATATTTAAGGAATATGGTCAGCATGCAATTGACTATGGTGGTGATTTTATGGTAATTGTATATTCACCCTGACAGTTAGTCTTGAACTGCAGGACTCCAAAATAGTTAATGACCAGGAGTTATCTACACTCTACTCTTGACTTGCCCTTATAGCTGGTATTTGGCATAATGCCAACATTCCAAAGACCGTAAGAGTACAAATACATTAGGCGATATTTGGTGCAATATTGTGGTCCGTGGCACCAATCTGTGCTAGAACTCGCTCAGCTAGCTCATACAGAGTGACGATGTTAGACGTTTTCTATCACAATTTGTTGATTGGTTTTCCAAGAATGCAATTCTATCAAATCAATTTTCACCAACATACAGCAACAACATTTTGCTTCTTAGTACAGTGGAAGCAACATCAAAATGAACACTGAATTGAGCACAGATTTAGTAATAGCACACCCAGTCCTGTACCACACAACACACAATAAATACAAAGGAACCCAGTTAATAACAAACATTTTCAAATCAATCGCTTTCACTGGTTGAATATCTTGAAAATAGTAAACATTTATTACATAATAAAAGCTTTTTAAGTAAGCTTTATATGATCATTAAACTATATTATTGTTAAAAATGCATAAATCATTCTTTTCTTACTTTTCCCTTTTAGTGTACAACCCATGGAAGTGAATTAGGCTTAATTACAAAATTAGAAATTGTAGGCAATTTGATTGACAGTTTTTGGGCATGCCTGTGTTATCTTTTGCTGGTGAATTGCTCATGTATATGTTCAGGTACAGGTCAACGGTATCTCCTTGCTCCTCATGACGCATGCAATGAAATTGCTTTGTGTTTTTTTGTACCTTTACAGATAGCATGATAATAGATCTGCATCAGTTTATAACCCAGTCAGCTGGTACTTATTCCATTTTTAGTCTGTATGACGGGGCCTCTGAAGGGCCACTTGTCAAGCAAACAGAGGCTTGCTCTAGTAGTTACCACTATTTTATGTTACTACTATTGATATCACCTTTATTGATGTTGCCACTATTGATGTTGCCAATACTGATCATACAACTGTGTATGTTACCACTATTGATGTTACCACGGTTGATGTCGCTATGGTTGATGTCGCTACTATTGCTGTAACCACTATTGATGTTAGCACTGTCGATGTTGCCACTAATGATATTATAAGCATTGGTGTTACTACTCCGTATGTTACAAATACTGAGGTTATTATCATTGATGTTCCCATTATTGATATTACTACTATTGTTGTTACAAGTATAAATTTTACCACTATTAATGTTGCTACTACTGATCGCACCACTATTGATATTAAACCTTTTGATGTTACAACTATTAATTTTACTACAATTGTTGAAACTACCATTGATGATACCTCTATTGATGTTAATACTTTTGATGTTAGCACTATTAATGGTACCACCCTTTATGTTACCAATATCATTTGACTACTATGGTTAGTACCACTAATGATGCTACCACTAGTGACGGTATCAATATTATTTGATGTTATCTCCATGTAAGTTACCACTATTAATGTTACCTTTATTGAGGTTGCTACTATTGGTGTTACCACTATTGATTCTATATATTGATGTTACCACTTTTGGTGTTACCACTATTGATGTCACCACTTTTTTGTCACGATTATTGAAGTTACCAAGGTTGATGCTGCTACTACTGATGTTACTACCTTTGAAGTTATCACTATTGATGTTAAGATTTTTGATGTTACCATTGTTGGTGTTGCTACTGTTGATTTTACCATTATATATGTTATCACTGTTGATGTTACCACTATTGATGTTACCTATATTGATATTACTACATATTACTATGATTGATGGAACTACTAATGATCTTACAATCACTAATGTTACCACTCTTGGTGTTACTACAATGGATCTTACCAAGATTGATGTTGCTACAGTTGATGTCACAACTATTGATGTTATTACAATTCATGTTAGCACTATTGATGTCACCACTCTTTATATTACCACTACCGATGTTACTATCATTGATGTTATCACTATTGATGTTACCTCTATTGAGTTTACCAGTGCGGATGTCATTGTAAGGTTCCCACAGATCGGAGGTTCTCACGGTCAAAATTAATTCCACTTCATTACAACATTCATCATAACATTTACACACATAATTATATTAAAGAAGAACACACAATGACACACCCTCCACCAGCAAAAAGACATTTAATAAGAAGACACGCCTGGACATTAAGAATTCCCACAAACATTTACATATTCGACCTAGGGTTGCATGACTATGTCAAAATTAGCTAACCAAAGTGAATTAACTCTACCCATCTTGGCTATCCGTTGTCCGAGTTATTGGTCCAACTTGACCACAAAACTATTGCACATTTCCTAACTTTATTATATTTTTAGCACAACCCATTTTCTAAGTATTTAATCTTAATTAATTGTGGTGTCACATTCTCATATATATACTGCTCCGTCACTTTATGATGCGGTCTTTTTGAATTGTTATTATACGTTTACACAACTCTCTCTCTCGAAGCCAGGTATTACTGTATTTTAGTTTTATTTTGAGGGTCTGCCATTGTGCAACGTTAATAGTTTTTAAGGTTGTGATTGTTTCATTTTAGAATTAAATAAACTATTTTTGATTTGTGTGTGTAAGATAACTTGCTCATTTACTTCTTTGCACACTAACTTTCACTTTAAGTAAAATAAGACAACTTCCAAGAACCAGGTCGAATTCAAAACATAAAGATTGCCTCTATTTTTGGACAAATCTTTACATCATCACTATTGATGTTACCCTCATGGATATTTTGGAAAGAAGGTTTCCATGTAGTTGTCCCCTTTTCAGTAGAAGATATATGATTTGCTATACATTAAAGAGTTTTAAATGTTCTTATAATGAAGATTTGTCTTCCTTTACCATTTGCTTATTGTGATTGGCTGATTCATCAAGAAAATTAGCATTTCATAAGATTTATTGCTTATGATCAGATTTTTCATCTTATCAATTGATCACATAATTTGATTTGACGAACTTTTGACCGTCACCATAAATGTTTTAATGATATAAGAACAATTTTTCAAATATGATTACCGTTAAAAACTTTACGAGATGATGTATCTTTATAAAAACAGTTATAAAAAAATTTTTACTTACAATGAAATAAGCTGATATATTTTTGATATGTTTTGACAAAATAGGTGGAATGCAGGTGACATTCTTCTACTATTGTCATCAGTAACAGTATTTACTTTTTTCATTTCTGTTTCTATTATTTTCTAAGACTTCAAGTTTCCTATCATCTAACACATTTAGGAAACAATTATTTTATTGTTGTATATAATAAATCCAATTTCATATTGCTGATTCAATAACTGAATATGTTATTAGAGCCAATGAAGGGAAGATTTAGAAAAGCTCTACATATTGTATTTCTACATATTTGATCCATCATCCATATATGACAGTCATCTGTATTTGTTAGTTTCAAGTCATCAGAATTTGTTGACTTACATGTACTGCTGGTTTCATAACATTTTTAGCATAGAGAGTTTGGTGTAGAAATAGCGTCAAATCCTCACAGATGACTTTAAACACAATTTTATAGATTTTATCAGAAAGTATCAGTATTTTTCACATATTTTTGATTACTTCTGATGTTACAGGTAGTCCGATGGCTAGGATGTTTCAAAAAATAAATTTGACGACACTTCATCTCAGTCAAAAAGCTGAGATCAAACATTAAAGCAAATATGGCGACAATAATTGGAATGAGACTGACAGAATAGAGACTCAATATGTTACAACTTGAAACAACTTGTTACAACTATGACCATATCACTGATGACTATTATTAGTTTCTGATTGGCAACATGTCTGGCTAGTTATTGGCAGTGCTACAATTTTACTAAAGAAAAGTAGAACTAGTTTGAAGCCTGGACGTACAGGGCTATCATTGTGGTAACATATTTTTCTTAATTTTTCTGAAAATTTTCCTTTAATATCAAGATTTTCCTGTATACTTTCATTTTCCTTGAATATATTGTTGGATTTGGTCTATACTACAACTTTCCCTGCCTTGTTCAATTTGAATAAGCTAGTAAAGCATCATAATTCATCGATGATTTGTTCACAAACTATTTTTTCAATGTTATTCCGCATAGACAACCGGACATTTCTGTATTTTTACGTCAGTGGTTATTTTTAGCAACTGAGCAGCACTTACAATTTTGATTGTTTGTCATCAGGTACAACTACATTGCAAAATATATTTTTAATAACATGCAATGCATGATAACTATAAGTATAATATTATTTCAAAAGTATAGATTTTTAAATAAAAATATTTTTCATTGGTATATCAAAAAAGGAATCAACGATGGCGGCAAAGGGAAATATATTTTGTTTCTCAATAATGTCAATGTTGGGGCACAATGAGTTAAAACATGCAGTGAAGCTTTATATGTTATTAAAATATATTTTATCATTAACAATGAAGAGTACACATAATGCATTTTAACATAACCTTGTACGGTTGGTTTTCTTTCTTTGGTAGCATTACATATATATTTCTAACAAGTTTTACAATTGATCAGAAGTATTTTATTTGTAAACAGTTTATTTTCAACAAATCATCAGTTTTGACCTAATTATGTCAGTCTTAGCAATTGAGGTCACTAAGCATTTATTTAAAAAATATTATATTGTTTAAGTGAGGCTCCAATATCATTTCTAGGAAAACCACTCATTCACACAAGTTTTATGATGTTTACGAGATTTATTTATATTGGTATTCATTGCTGACATGCATTGCTATGATCTCTGTCTAAAATAAACAGTCTTATCTTGTGCCTGTCTTCAAGGTTTATTCCCAAAACCAATGTTATGATACAGCTGTCTGTTATGCGCATTTTGTATCTACAACAAATATTGTATATTTCCAGCAAATGTTGTGTGTCAAATATATACCAGGTTATGTTTGGCAATGTGTATGTTTTGACATCAGTCATGCCATCATAGTTTTTATATAAAACCACCCTTAGCTATAGAGAGTCGGTATTTTAATAATGGTTATTTATTAATTACTATATGCATTTTGTACAATACTCAAATATAATATATTTCTTGAAGTTCAAATTGAAAGTCTTATTTGCCTGAAACTTCACGCTGAACCCAAAAGTGTGAGGTCAGCACACTCTCATAGCTTTAATGTGTTTGCAGCAATTTTAGCAAAGCCTTAGTTAAATCATGATTTGCCATTTGTATGTAGAAAGGTTTTAGCATGTAAAACGTTTTTATTACTAGACTTTATGACAATTGTTGCAAGGTTCACATAGACAGGGCAGGCAGCGGGAACATGACAAGTGGATAAAAAGGTAGAAATAAAGGCATATAATATAAGCCAAGACACAGGTTACATGAACAAAATACAAGATAAAAGATATTACAACATGGTTACAAGGTATTAAGTATTTAAACTTCTGTACTCCATTACCTGCTGTTATACCATATTGTGGAAGTTTTCATTTATTAATTGAAACTGAGAGTTGTCATCTTGCTTTGAATAGTTCATAGCGCAATGCGCAGCCGCCGGTTATTTTGCGTCGCTCGCGCTGTATTACGGTAGTTGTCCCTATTTGTCTGACATTACGATTGACGTTTGAATTGACCCAACAGTGGCGTTTTGTCTTAAGCTATAAGAATGACGCCAGAGGCCTGTGCCCTTTTAGGGGAGGGCGGGGTAAGTTGTCCCAAAATTCAAACAATTTTGGTGGTTAGCATATTAGCTTTAGGAGCTAAATGTGTAGAAATCTACATGTTTAAACACATACATTTAACAAACCAATTAATACCGAGTATTTTCAAGGATAAAATATTTTATAGTTAATGTTTTTGTGAACAGCCTCAAGTGGCACATCTTACTCCGTTAGCGTGGTAAGATGTGTCATCTATAATTTATAAATGGAGTAAGTTGTGCCACATATAAATATTTAATTTTTTTGCATTAATTTATCTTTAAAGCACTTTATTTGGTAGTTCATATTATAATATAATTTTTAACAAAAGTACAACATGACTGGATTAGCAATTGTCTGAGCATTGCTACGATGATAGCAGGTTATAGATAATCATAATGACATCTAAGTTTATTCGATGACCAACCCACTTAGATCTACCTCAAATACCATTTTGCTACATTATCTGTTTGTGCCACCCGTGGTGTTTGGCTGTTCCAAAATAAATATAATGCCCCTAACTGCTACTTTATCTTTGTCTTCTTCATTTGGGAAACAGGAAGATAGACACGAACTCACTTCTTTGACTTAGCTCATGAACATAACATGTAAGACATCACCCTCTTTTAGCTCTACTTTGCCCATGTAATACTTTAAATATTGTCTCTCTGTTTTGTACTTGACCAATACATAAGAATCCGATTCTATATCATCATAGTTATCCTTTTGTCTCATTATCTTCTCCATGTCTCCTCCACTTCCATAATCTCACTCTGCCAGAGGCTCCCCAATATCATCCTCTTTATCTGTGCTGGAATCAATAATTTGTTTTTTTCTCTCTCCGTTGTTTCTTTTGATTAGGTTTAATTTCTTTTTTTTCTCCTAATCTTCATATTCTTTTTGTAAGCGATTTTTCACAGGGGTGTCAGTAAAGATTGTAAACTTGACCTTTCTTCTGTTTGATGGTTTTCCCAGACCAGCTTTTGGCAGAGGCAGTACCTGCTCTGGAGTGATAGCATAACTATTCTAGAGTACTGGTGCATCATGCTGCATGGAAACTTGAGGTGTCCAACAATCTCATCTTTAGTCTCAGTAAAGTTGCTAGCAACAGCTATACTATCTTGATCATGGCTTTCAGCTACTGGTAGAGGCTGATCAGTTACCATCGCTGCAACAAATTCATGTCCTTTGAAAATTGTAAGTTCCAAAGGAAAGATTCGAGTACACCAAAATCTTTAAAAAATATTTTTAGGGTCAGGCTCCATGTAAACTGCCTAGCAGATAAACCGGCAATATCATAACTATAATGTATAAATATGTAAATAAATACTTTTGCCTGGATTGCTCCTTGTCCACTTATCCAATGATCTGTGCCAGTATGTTTCTAGCACACCGAATACGCATCTGTCTTAAGGTTGGGTCTTGTGCAAAAAATATAGTGGTAGAGTAAGCAGATGAATTACAGATTGTTTGAACTAGCAATTAGCTAGTTCAAATGGAGCTGGAGCTACAATGGGATATGAGCAATGTGAGCTGTGGTTATCCCCGATCAACAAAACAGGGTTTTCAACAGAACATTCTGAACAAACAGAGTATTCTGAATAAAAAAAAGGATAGTCTTGAGCAAACATATTGGTGTTCATTGAGTCCGATTTAGATGCCAACCCCTTAGCTCTTGGTGCAGCATTATTTACAAAAATACTCCTTCAGAAAAAATCACGGTGGAAAATGTAGAAGGGAGGAAAATGATTTTTTGCTGCATTGACCTCACTACAGAGAGTCAGTAATTCTCCAATTTTTTGTGAAGTTGTGGAGCCCACTTGCTTTACGCCCAGCTCTGCTACATCTTTACCACGTTTTTGTACAATTGTAACTCATGTTTCATCTAAATTATAAGTTGCATAAGCTGCAAAGCTGTGCCTGGCCATGAGATCTGACAAGCTTTTAAAAAAATGTTCAATGGCTTGTCGAATGCTGTCTGGCAGGAAATTTGAGGTGGCTTCCGGTTGGTGAATCGAAAGCTTTTCTTTTTGATGAATCCACTTAGCCAATCACAAACCACCATCTAATTCCTAAGCCAGCTTGGTGAGGTTGGAATTTTCTGACATTTGCTTGGAGTTAACCCATGAAAGCAATTAGCCAGCACAGTAATGTGCTTAGCAAGTTTAGCTTCTCGCTCCTCTGTAAAAACACAATGAGCTGCAGCCGTTCTGTCATACTTGTAAGCAGCTCTTTTTATCTTTAGATACCATGCTAACGTCATCTGATTCATTCCACATTGTTCAGCAGCATCTTTGATGCTCATATTGAGCTCATTAACAAGGTTAGCGCCTTGCTGAAATTGTTCCTTTGATGTAAAAACTCTTGTTAAGCTGCAAAAACAAAAAAAAAGTATAATGTCTAAAGCAGTAGTATAATGTTTAAAACCCTAAAATAATGTTAAAAAGCACTGGAGTAAGTTATGCCACGGCACAACTTACCCAGTCTAGCCGGCACAACTTACCCCAAACAGGGCTGAGTGACAAATTCAAGATGAATTATAAAAGAAAGGGTTATAACAAGATTCTTCATTATGGAAGAATTAGAGAATGAACAACAAACTGATGTGTAATATAATTGTATTGTAATTGTAATATAACTGATGTATAATAATTGCTTTGTCTTCAACAGTTAGAAAAAAACATTTTGGTTCAACTTAGAGCCCAGAATTTACTTTTCAGACAAATTAAAAAAATGATGTGATAGCTCACTTACCAATTTAGTGAGAGTTAAAGCAAGTAGAGAACGATGGTGACCACTTCCTGTTTTGAACTGATCGAGAAGACAATTTATTCAAATAGCTGTTTGATGTGAAAAATGTCTTGACACAACTTACCCCATGACACAACTTACCCGGCCTTCCCCTATAATGGCCCATTTTTTGATACAACAATCTACCGATACTCCCCTTCCTTGATAGTATGTAGTGAGTGACTCTGTCTACGCCTTCCGGTGCTTAGAGAGGTCAGACTTCTTACGAATGCTTTTTTTTCTCTTGTTTCTTCTCTCTCTTCAATGCATGCTAACTAGAAATGAGATTTTGCAGCTGACTGCATCAAAACAAAAAAATCAATGCTTGTCATGGCAGTTGCGCACATGAAAGATGAGTGACCAACTCGCCGTGGGCTAACTACAAAACTGGTATATATTTCCTGTATACTTTCATTTCCCTTGATTTTCATAATATATTTAATCATGTAAAACTCGCTCTTTTGAATATTTATTCAGTTAAAAACAATAACATTAACTGTCTTAAGAGTTAAGAATAAGTTAATAAACGAATAAACATTTGATGCAAGCGAGTTCTTACATCAGTATATAATATGTGTTTTACTGAAGGGTGGGTCAGTTCATTTCTAATAATTTTAATATTATTATTTTATTATTATAAATATTATTAATTCTCACTCCTTTCTTATTTCAAGTAATTGACAGCCCCACATTCCGCCCTAACATTATAATATACCAATGTAAGGAAAAATTGTTTGCCACAATCATAGCCTTGCGCACATGGGCTCCAAACTGTTTTCGCTTTATTTTAGTAAAATTGGAGGATTGCCAAGCACTAGAAGACACGTTGCTAGGTTAAAAATCAGGGTCACTAGTACCTGGGCTGGGCCAATGAAGTACAAAGCTCCAACTCTGCATCTCCAAATCAGGTTAACTGGCAAAAAATGATTCTAAAGCTTTTGCCAGCTATGTTTTATAAAAATGATATGTGTATGTCCTAAGTTACCAATATTATTACTACTTACGAAAAAAATGTTTAGTATGAGCTGAACTTCCACTTTCCGCTGGTTTGTTTGGCACACTGCCAACAACAAACCTGGCCATAACATGATGTCAAGACCGGTACTTTGTAACGCAGTCAATTGATTTGAATCCTACTTGCTTTGTCAGGCCATCAGGTTTTGTGAATTTTAAGGCATATATAAGCCGTTTATGATGGAGATGGTTGTTGTTGTAGTGATCTACAGAAAGCTTTGAGTTATACTCGCTGTAACTTATTGCGAATCGTCTTCAAAAGTTTGTTTTATTATTATAATTGTAAGCAATAACGGGAGATCATTTGCGTAGTTGATGTTTTTTATTGAGGTAGGACTTCCTTCACTTACCTCGATGTTTTTACAACTAGTTGCATTGGAACCACGTTTGTCTCCACGTTGAAATTATTTTTACTATTACCAAAATTATTACAGCAACAAATAGAAGATATTTTATGACGTTTCGATATTTCTTTATATGTGAACATGATGTTCGATGATACACATGTTTGTATTTGTTTTGTATTATAACAATTTATAACAATGTTGTATTGTTTGTATTATAACAGTTTTTTAACAGTGGTGTTTGAAATTTGAATAAACCAAATAAAACAATTATAATTCCGTAGTATTCATTTAATGTGAGTTGGAAATTAGTGATTATTTGATACAATGATAGCATTCAGATAACCTACCAAAGTATATGCAGCTACTTCAACACAGCTGGATGGTTCTTTTGTATGTTTACAGTTCGTAAAACTAACAAATATCATTGAAATACTCGCAGCCAAAGTCATCAAATATAGTACAAGTATATACCGGACAAAAAATGATTATAATTTTGCAACATTCGTTTTTTTGAAAATGGGATATTCTGCTTCTATTGCAGCACTCAGATACTCTACCAAAGCATACTTAGCAGCTCCAACACAGCATGATGTTTATCTTCTATGTTTATAGACAGTAAAACTACAAAAAATTATTGAAATACCTGCAGCTAAAGTAGTGCAAATAGGTATTGAAAATTGCATATTTTTGCAAATAAACTAGCATTTTGGGTATTGTTTTAGAAAAAAAATCGGACCCCCGAAAGGGTTAATGATATATTCTTTTGTGAATTTTAGTTGTGCCATCGGTGTCTAAAAACATACAATGTATACTTTGTCTAATGTTGTGCGTCACATATACCAAGTTGTGTTTGGCAATGTTTATACTTTGACGTCAACCATGCTGTCACAGGTTTTGTATATAAGAACGGTTTTTAGTTATATATCAGCAGTTATTTTACAAGTGATTGCTACGTAGGCACTGTATCTGACTCAAATATAATATATCGCTTAATGCTTAGAGTGAACGTCTTGTTTCACGCCGAACCCATAAATCTGAGGACAGCACCCCCTCACACACCTGAATAAATAAAGGGGCTTACTTAAAATGCACAGCAACTGGTATCAAACGCAAATATTGCTAATCGTTTACTTTGATTTTAATTTTTGATAAACTCTCAAGCAAGTGCTGGGATACCATGCGAAAACACCTTTATTTGAAAAAATAAATAAACAACCTGTTAAGCAAGCCTTTATAGATTGAGAAACATGTTTTCTTTAAAAAGCAAGATTTGTAATCAGAAAAATTTCTTAGCGCCCATAGAAAACTAACAAACATGAGCTTTTAATAGTTATGGAATCATTAGGTTTTGGCTCAAAAGGTCATCTCATGATCAAAGGATTTATAAAAATGTCACAGATTTTTACTAGATTAATGGCAAAAAATGTTTGTAATTCTTTTGCACACTAATCTACTAATGAACGGTACCTTTATATTTTCGACATCAACAATTTGAGTGCATATGTGCTCGTCTGCGCAAACGCCGCCATATTTGTAAAAAACAACCTTTTTTCTCGTTTACTACGCCTTAATGAATAGTATTTTTGGTGTTATGTAGTCTTTATTTTAGGCATTATTTTGGGATTTTTTTTAAGGAATGGTTCAGGTTAGCTAAACAAATTTGGAAACAACGATGTCATTTGTAAAGTTAATTAGGGAAGATCAGTGTTTTCACTGATAAAAGTTGTCTACAAATATGGTAGACCACAATTCACATTAATAATTCCACATTCACACCATAATTCACATTCCAGCAATCGCAGAATGATTTCATGAAAAAGAAGAATAAGTTGGTTCACCATTTCCTCAAGAGATATAAATGTTATTATGATTTTTATTATTCAGCAGAATTTTGGTGTTGGAACTTTCAATCACACAGCGGCAACTTTAGCAAAGTGCCTAAATAAGTTATGTAAGAATATCAACAAACTTCAGGGCGTTATTCAAAATTATGGGTTGTTTTGTATAGCCTCCAGTTACTAAAAATCATATTAAATATGGCAAACAATTTTGTTTAGTATAATCCCACGACCACACGAGCGGAGCGGAAGTGTGGGAGTTTTTATGATAAATGCATGTGCACACAACTTACAAAAATTATTCATCAACAATGAGACGAACCCTCGTCAAGAAATTTCATCAACAAATTTAAGCATCGGAATGTAAAGTCGTTAAAGTATAATAACAATACAAAACACATTTAAACCTATTTAAATATGTTACCAAGTCTTTGTATACCTTTGATAATATCTTAAAACTTACCCATCTGATCGGATTATACACAAATAGACAGATTAATTTGAACGAAAATTGCCACAAAAAGCTTGAAAAGCTCGGTTTAATAAAAGTTAAGACCAAAAATTGAAACGCCAATAAAGCCGCGCGACCGATTGTAGAACTATTTAGTAGTGCGTATTTCACGAGAAAACCGTGCTCATTTCACCAGTCTATGGTGTTGTTTACTTGTAATCGAATTTATTCGAAGGTTTTTGTAATAAACGTAGACCGTTTGAGCCGTAGACCGATTTACAGGTACAAAATTGTGGTACACCGTTTATCAGCCTATGTTTTTTGTCCAAACACCGAAGGTTTCATTATTTAAAATGTTAGCCAAAATTCTTTACAACTTACGTACCAGCTAGGGCCAAACTGCAACGCCCGTTTATGACGATAACATTTTTTTTATTTTGCTGCAGTTTGCAGAAAACTTTCAGAAGTGTGAACGCTCATACTTGCATTCTGTTAAAGATCGCTATCAAAACCATTCTAAATTCAACGCAACCAACTTTCAAACTGTGTATAGTACACAGTTGCTTGTCATTTTACTTTTAATTTTGCATTTCAGAGTTATAATAAACATATTTCCTTATTGTTGTTATTAAATTACATACAATACAGTAGATTAGGCCTACAGCTTTATAACACTTTTATAACAGCTTTCATTTTGCTGCAGTTTGCAGAAAACTTGCAGACGCGTCAAAGCTCATACTTGCTTTCTGTTAAAGATCGCTATCAGTACCATTCTACATTCAACACAACCAACTTTCAAAATGTGTATAGTACACAGTAGCTTGCCATTTTACTTCTAATTTTGCATTTTAGAGTTACATGTATAATAAACATATTTCCTTATTGCTAATTGTTGTTAAGTTACATTATTAAACTAGAAATTCCATTAACATTATTAAATTAATTATTAAATTACGTTATTGTTAGGTTACTTATTGTTAAATTACAGTAGTTTAGGCCTACAGCTTTAGTTAATATTTTTTAGTGTTGTGAAACAGGTTTGAGATAGTAGTAGATTAGGTGTGATTTGTTGTTGTATTAAACCAAGTTTTTTAAACGTTTTGTGGCGCTTTTCAGTAAAATCGGTTTGTAGAGTATATCTTTGGGATAGTAGAGGATTAGGTGTGATTTTTTTACAACCTTTTGTTTTGCATAATTGACTTTGAATTTAATTTCAAAACAACTTGACAACTACCATAGACATACAACTTCCCAGAACACCACGTCATGGCCGACGCAGTGGCCGTCCACGTGTCTCTCAATTATTACAGCGCAATAGGAGGATAAATAGGATAAATAGGAGGATAAATAGGTCCTCACAGCAACCATCTACATCAAATGCTAATGTTCAACAACACGCTACTCAAATTAATACCAACAACTCATCTGATTCAGATAATTCCTTAGTAGATGTTGTAGGTGATGTAAATGATATCGACTTGACAGCCCCTTTGTTTCCAGATGACGATCATGATTTTATGGACCTCATTGGCAATGAAAATATTGCACAAAACAATATTGCTCCTCCCAATAATGCCCCCCTTCATCACATTCCTCATTTTCAATCTTTAGATTGTCCTGCTTTTCAAGAACTGCGTAACAACTTTTTAGGCAGACTTGAGAACAACATATCACAGCTCACATGTACTGAATATAATGAAAAAATATTTTATTACATACAATGCTCAAATACAACTATGTCATACGTGTCAACAAGTTAGACCTGACGCTGTTAATAAATTCAGTGCAGCCAACAATATGGACCCAGGTTCATCTGTTGAATTGTTATCTTCTCTTACACTTATAGAACAGTTACTCATTGCTCAGAACATTGCCCAGTTGCATTAAATGAGACTTGTTTGAGTTGATATAAAATAAATTTGAGGGAGCACAACTCTAAAAAAGTGCAACTAATAATTTATTTTGGATGTAAAGTTGATTTGAATAACATATAAAGTTGGATGTTACATTATGCGTTACATTGGATTAATTTAATTAAATTATCGAGTGATGCGCTCCCTAGCAAGGTTGTTAACAATTAAGTCATTGATGTTTCGAACTTGAGAGAGAGCAACAAACGATATTCCAGCGGTCATTTCGTTCTGAGCAATGAGTAACTGAGCAATAGTTACTCATTGCTCTATTGACAGTTAATGCTAGAATATTAGTTCTATTGGATTGCGTTACGTTGGATGTTACATTAGCGTCAGGTCTAACTTGTTGACACATATGACATACATGTAGTTGTATTTGAGCATTGTATGTAATAAAATGTTTTTCCTTACATTCAGTACATGTGAGCTGTGATATGTTGTTCAAACCAACTTTAAATTCAAACTTATAAATAAAGGTGCAATTGCACACTGTCAATAGAGCAATGAGTAACTATTGCTCAGTTACTCATTGCTCAGAACGGAATGACCGCTGGAATATCGTGTGTTGCTCTCTCTCGAGTTCGAAACATCAATGACTTACTTGTTAACAACTTCGCTAGGGAGCGCATCACTCGATTAGCTATCAATGACCAAATCTTACGACGCAAAAGAGAGGAGACTAGACTGCACGACCTTTAACATATACTGTATACTTATAATAGATATTACAATATTAATAATTAACCAATTACTCGTATATCTGGTTTCAAACCAACTTTACATCCAAAATAAATTATTAGTTACACTTTTTTAGAGTCGTGCTCCCTCAAATTTACTTTATATCAACTCAAACAAGTCTCATTTACACTGTACTCGGTCAATTCCTGCTGAGAACTACTTTTTCAACAACCAACAGTACCCTTTCTTTTTTTCAATTATCACTTTGGTCGTGGGCTGTATGACAGTGGAACTTCTAGTAGGTATAATATTTGATTTTAGAACCAAAACCGATGTTGTATCATAGTTTCTACACTTCCATTTTGAACTGTTTTGTGACAGTAAGCCGCTTCACAAATAACAAACCAAAATATTATTGTTATGCTTGTGATATCCTAGCTTTGATAATAATTGATAAGGATTACTTACTAATTTTTCGGTAATCAAACCAATGGAGTATCCATCTAATTTAGCATAATTATAACTGCTTAAAAATTTGTTGAACACAAAATGCCTCATACTCAAATGTATTTAAAACACTCCCTCTGTTCTCACAATAACCTTAGATACTGACAATCAGTTAAAAACAATCTTGTGGCCCAAAGATGAGCACACCTGAATATCTAAGCAGTTTCATGTTTTTTATTCTTTGAAACTTTCTCTTGCTAATATTTGGCTGATTTTCAAACGGAAATTTTAGAAGAATAATACTAAAGTTAGCCTTAAATAACTTCAATCAGCTGATCAAGCTATAACATATTGTATATAATCACCCATAGATATTTGTTCAGCTTTGTTAAGAGCTAGCAAATTAAGTGTGACTAATCTAGGATAAACAAACCTATGTTATAAATACAAATAAAAAAGCCATGTCAAAATAGTTTACATCATATTCTTTTTGCCTGCCACATTGAATTGTTGACATGAAATATGTTAAAGCAATGATGAGCATAGACCAACCAATAAAGTTCTAACCAAATTGAAGTTTAATATTTTCCATTTCAAAATGGTTTGCGTTCTCAATAATTCATCTGCTACTGTGTCAGCAACAAATATTCATAATTCAGTAAAATATTTTGTTACGTAAACAAAAAGAGTTGGTCACGGCTGCTTGCTTTGGTGAAAGTAGATAACGATAGTTTGTCTAGTAGAACAACAACTTGAGTAAAATCTGTCGCTTGCTACAACTAAATACAAGCACATAAAAAGTTTCTCGAGAAGTGCGGGCAACTAGTAACTAGGCAACTGATAAACAAATAGCAACTAATAAGGACTTCATGTTCTACTAGAGTGGAACAAATAAAGTCTGTTTCTTTTTAAGCAGAAGATTCAAAATATTAAAAAAATTGATTCCAAGTACTCATCAATTTGTAAATATTCTAAAGCAATAAAGGGCTGTTGTCTTCCTTAGTTTGTAATTGTCAAGTCTGATCAGGGATGAGACAGAACAATGATTGGGAGTTCTGTCCATTTACTACAGCTCAATCATTTTAATATTTAAGCGATAAAATACTTACTTAATTATTAGGCTTAATGTGAGTATTTAATGAGGTTATTAAATATATCATAATTTTATAGAATAACAGTAAATTCTAAATTTGTCTCAAGTTTAGAATTTACGTGAGCCAAGTGAATTCTAAATTGGCTTAATTATAAGCTTGGCTATTTTAAAAAATAGTTTTGTCATATGAAAGCATGATTAAATAAAAACACAATACACTCTATCAAAAGCTATTTATATTATGAGTACTGATTGGAAATGAAACAGTATGAGGCAAACTGATATCAATATTTTTAAGCCTTCAATTTTTATGCTATTTCGCCATAACTAGCAACACAGACACATTGTTTTGTTAGATGAAAAAGGTGCCACCCACTTCCACCAAATATAGTTTGCTGGAAGTGGGTGCCAAATTAGTTTCATAGAAAACAATACTAAGGGTATCATACAGTTACAATCTAAGTATATAACAATAAAACACATAATCTGTGAATTTAAAAATATAAAGTAATTGCTGTTTTATCCTGCTTGACCTTTTCCTCCTTCCCATCTCAGTGAACAGGGTATTGAAATATCAAGCGGTGGCTCATAGTCATTGTAGTAGTCAATGTGGCAGCTAGTAATAATATTACCAATATATTATATTAGCTAGAAAGTATAAGCAAATATATTATTATAGAATTGATAGTAACTACACTGACTGTAATACTAGGCTATTTAAGCCTAACAAACATAATAAAACAAAGCAATTTTGATGCACTCATAAAAGGTAGACGCAGGCCAATTTACATACAAAGCTTTATTATTCTACTGCCTAGTGCAATGCCATACAGGACGATAGGTATGCACAGTTTGCTTCATGTCCGCTAACTTCATTGATTATGCTAATCATCTCCGGTCTCTTAGGCTAAGCATTGTAGGCTAGGAATGTATTGTGTGAGCAGTTTCATTTCATATGTATGTTCTGTCACACCCAAGGAGGAAGCTAACACTAGTAAACTGTGACGAGTAAGTGAAGAATATTCTTATTTCAATCAAATGCAGCAGCTTTATTTAGAAATTAAGTACTATTTAATATGAAGAAGCACTTAAAGGTCATTTGACTAACCTGGTTTTTGACCACAATTAGCAATGATAAGCTGTGCACAAACCTTTTCAGTACTTGTACTTTATTCAAGTAACTTAACTGAATGAGTGTATAGCTTTGGGAGTAGTTGAGTTGGTTGGTAGTAGTTTGTATTCACCACCAATATGGCTGTAATGTAGCATGTTTAAGATCACTTGTATGAACTTTATATAAATATGTTTCTGTGCAACGTACACACCTACTACTTCTAACATCCACATAGGAACATACAGATTATGACATTTGCACCATAGTTTTGAAACTACTCCCTGTTGAAACTAATGATTTCATAATAGAACACTGTGTTTAGATTAGATCATTACAGATAAATACAAATAGCACTGAAGGAAACATTTTATATAACATAAATTTAAATTGTCATGCCTAAATTATACATTATGTAAACACTAGCTGTTTAAATTAATATTATATCAAACAAATTGCATGATTTTATTTTTCCATAAAAACAAATGATAGGAAGAACAGACCTGAAATACGTATAAGGTTGATAAAGGAAATCACAATACAACTCAAATGCATACTGTATGGTAACCTTCCTAAATGTGTGGGTGTGTCTGTGTGCGTGTGTGCATGTGCATGTGCGTGTGTGTGTGCATGTGTGTGTGTTTGATTTTATCAATTATTAGAAGTATATCATTAAGCAAGAACAAAGATATAGCTGCAGCATCAATTGAATGAGGAAAAAGTGAATGTAAGCTTAAATCCTCAGGATTAAGGTATGTAGAGGTGAACACCTGCAAAACAGCACAAAACCAGATTTGACCAGTTACATAAACCTACATTGACACAACTGCAAGATAAATGTTTGATATTAATGAAATCGATAGAGTAGTTAATGTTGTAACTTGATGGTCACTGCTAAGTTTTAAACATGGACATTTGCAGGGACCAAGTTTAAAACACAAACGTTAATTGGTATTATTTTGTCCTTACCAAATGACCATTAGGCCTATTATGGTTGGATAGTGATATTTTATTGGTTGTATAAATTAACAGCATTCTCTGCTAAATTTTCTGTATTTTCACTATTGTGTGAGAGTTTTCTTGTATAATCTGGTTAATAAAACGTTATTTGTAAAGCTAACATTTTTAAGCTGCTTTTATCATCACTTTTGCCACAACGAAATAATTAAAGTAGGCTTTAGATTTCAGGCATCAAATAGATTAGATAAAATATAACTTTAACAAATTTAAATACTGAATATGATTTCATTAATGCTTTTCACTATTGTGTGAGAGTTCTCTTGTATAATCTGATTCATAAAATGTTATTTATAAGCTGCTTTTAGTACCAATTTTGCCACAACAACTAATTTAAAGTAGGCTTTAGATTTGAAGCATGAAAAAGATTATATAAAATATAACTTTAACAAATTTAAATACTGAAACTGATACTATTAATGATTTACAAACATACATAACTTACAATTTTAGTTTTCTTATAGCTGCTGAAAACCATCAAAATAGTTCACTGAAAATATATCACGTTTTGAGTGAAATCCATTGGTCAATCTCTCCTGCAAGTAGCTTTTGCTGGTGAAAAAAATTGCTTACTACGAAAAAAAAGTCGCTCTATCATATTGAAGCTTAATTTGGCTTCACCAACCTACATGTATAAGTGCTCGTAGCACTCCCAAAAGGTCTCATGGCAAACACTTGATAAGGATTACTTATAATTTTTGTGATCAAACCATTGGATTGTTTATCTAATTTAGCAAAAATGTAACTGTTTGAAACTTTGTTGAACACAAAATGGCTCCTACGCAAATGTCCTTACAACCCTCCCTCTGTTCTCACAATAACCTTAGATAAGAAAACCAGTTAAAAACAATTTTGTGGCCCAAAGCTGAGCACACTTAAATATTTGAGCAGTTTCACGATTTTTGATTTTTTAAAACTTTGTCTTGCTAATGTTTGGCTGATTTTCAAACCCAAATTGTGAAAATAATACCAAATTTAATCTTAAATAACTTCAATCAACAGATCAGGCTATAAAATATTGTATAGAATCACCCATAGCTACTTGTTCAGCTTTGTTAAGAGCTAGCAAATTAAGTGTGACTAATCTAGAATAAACAAACCTATGTTATAAAGAAAATAAAAAAGTCATGTTAAAATACATAGTTCACATCATATTCTTACCGTTTGCCACATTGAATTGTTGACATGAAATATATTAAAACAATGATTAGCTTAGATTAACCATTAAAGTTCTAACAAAATTAAAGTTCAATATTCTCCATTTTGATATGGTTAGCATTTTCGATAATGCATCTTCTTCTGCGTCAGCAAAAATATTCATAATTCAGTAAAACATTTTGTTACGTAAACACAACGAGTTTGTCATGGATGCTTGCTTTGGTGGAAGTAGATAGCGATAGTTTATCTAGGAGAACCACAACTTGAGTAAAAACTTTCCCCTGCTCCAACTAAATACAAGCGCATAAAATATTTTTTAAGAACTGCAGGCCACTAGTAACTAGACAACTGATAAACAGCAGGCTACTAGTAGAGGGTTGATCTCACGCTCTACTTGATTGAAGCTAATCAAATCTTTATTTTTAAACAGCAAAAGATTCAAAATATTAAAACATTTGATGCTAAGCTCTTATCAATTTCTAAATATTCTAAAGAGATAAAGAGCTGTTATCTTCCTTAGTTTGTAATTGTAAAGTCTAATCAGTGATGATGCTGAGCAATGACTGGTAGTTTTGTCCTTCTACTGCAGCTCATAATTATTTTAATATTTAGGCGATGAAACACTTAATTACTAGGCCTAATGCTAGTGTATAATAAAGTAAAACATATCATTTTTTCTATAGAATAACCATAAATTATAAATTCGGCTCAAGTTGTAAAAAGTACCTTTTTCATACGAAGTCATGATTAAATAAAAGTACAATATACATTATCAAAAAAAGTTTATTTATTTGTACCAATTCGAGATAAAAAAAATACGAGGCAAACTGATACAAATATTATTTTAAATCTTCCAATTTATGCAATTTTGCAATAACTAGCTACACAGACACAAGTTTGTGCTGGATAAAAATTGTGCCACCAACTTCCAGCAAAGTAGTGTTATAGATAATAATAAATATAGGGTATCATATAAATGCGGTCTACATCTATAAAAATAAAACCAATTATACACACCCCAAAGGAATATCCGACGGCTCTCATATGGGCGGGGTTTAATGATCGAGTTCTGTTAGGGATGTGCTGGCCTGGGTTTCGGAGCTAACACAATTCTCGCAGGGCAGTGGCGTTGCCTTTTAGGTTTTGGAAAACACGACTCGCTGTTATAATTTCATTAGCTTATTCAGTCAGTAGACTCCACGGTTCACAATAGCAAACATTGAATTTCTACCAGGTAAGGGTAATACCTAACCAAAATAATAAATCCATGCAAAATAAAACACTTCAAAATACCTACTTTTAATATTTTTGAAATTAGTAAAGGTTGTAGTATATGCTGAAAGTTGAATACAATTTACCCAAAATCACCCAAACAACGTCCTTTTTTTCTTAGCTTTTGATTAATATTTTTGCCACCCCTAATATAAAATGACAAAATATTTCATTGTTGTCACATTGTTTTTTGTGGCCAATAAGAAGGGACAGCAGGCAAAGCTGTGCAGTGTAGTTTTCATACTCAAAATCTAAATATAAAACAGAATTTTGGCTATTTTACAATTGTGACTGTTAATATCACGAATGCTTGTGAATGGCAACTGACTGATCCTAATGGTGACAATATCGAGATACTATATTTATTTGACAACAAAATGAGTTCAACAGATAAGTAAAATAACCACTATAGTTCATAATATCTCTAAATTTACAAGGGGCTTTATTCTGCATTTTAGTTTGTTCAGGTGCAGTGTTCGGATTCATCCCAACAGAACGCCAGCATTAAACCCCCCCATATGAGATTTGTCGGCTATCCTAGGGGGCTGTACACCATTGAAAAAACACAGAATTTTTGACGTTAGAAAAATATAAAGCAGTTCCTGGTGTGCCCCCTACTTGACCTTTTACTCCTTTCCATCTTAGTGAATGGCGTAGAGAATTATCAATCGCTAGCTCATTGTCATTGTAGTAGTCAATGTATTAGAGAGTAATCTATTCACTAGTGAGATTAGGTGACAATATTATTATACATGTAGATCTGATTGTTAATAAATTGACTGCATTACTAGGCTATTCAAGCCTAACAACCATACTGAAACAAGGTAATTTTGATGAACTAATAAAAGGTAGACGCAGACCACTTTATGATCAAAGCATTATAATTATACTGCCTAGCACACTGCCATACAGAACCAAAGGTATGCACAGTTTGATTTATGTTCGCTAACATCATTGATTATGCTAATCATCTCAGGTCTCTGAGGCTAAGCATTGTAGGCTAGGAATGCATTGTGTGAGCAGTTTCATTTCATATGTATGTTCCGTCGCACACAAGGAGGAAGTTAACACTAGTACACTCTGACTGGTGAGTGAGGAGATTTCTTACCTTTACACGTATCATATACCGCAGCTCTAGTCTGAAAATACTTATTATTAAATAATTATGGAAAGCATTTAAAGATCATTCGGCTAACCTAGTGGTCAGCAACCATTAACAATGATAAGCTATATCTTAACCTTTTCAGTGCTAGTATTTAATTAGAGTAACACAGATAAATGAGCGTATGGCTTTGAGATGGTTTGAACTGGCTAATAGTAGTTTATTTCATCACCAATATTGCTGCAATGTAGCGTGTTTAAGCTCACTGGTTTGAATGTCATATAAAGACTCTCCTGGGAATTGTACATTCATACTGCCTCAAATGTACGCGTAGGAATTATTTAGTGATTATGATATTCGGATCATACTCTGAAACTTCTCTATGTTGAAACTAATATTTTCATATTATTTTCAACATAGTGTTTATATACTGTGTTTAGATTGAAGTGTTACATAATAATAAAAACAACAATAAAAGAAATATTTTTATATAAAGGAAGTTAAAGTTTTATCCATAAATTTAAATTAAAAACTATTTCTTTAAGCTAATAGTTGGCCTATTTGAAATAAAACAAATATTTCTATTTTTACCCACAAAGAAATGATAGGAATAACAGAACTTCAATACGTCTAAGGTTGATGAAGGTACTATCGATACAGTTTAACTGCCTACTGTATGCTAACCTTTGTAAATGCATAGATGTGCGCGTGTGCGTGCGTGTGTGTTCCATTTCATCAATTAATAGAAGTATAGCATTAGGAAAAAATGAAGATATAGCTGTGATGCCAGTTAAATGAAAAAAAATGAATGAAAGCTTTAGGTCACAATATTAAGGTAGATGAGGCGCACACCTGCGAAAGCACTCTATATAGTTGAAGCGCTGGGTGATGAAAGCTTTTATATTTTGGCATATGTTAAAAACTTTTGGCATATTTCATCGAAATTCGATAAGAAGGTCTTAACCAGTTTGGAAATAACAAGGCGCTTTTAATGTTTTCTTCAACGCTATTAGTTGCTGAAATTTTTTGTAAATCAATTGGAAGACCGTTTTGACCCCTCTAAGGTTTGAACGACACATAATTCCCCGTGCGTATAGTTAATGCGTTGTCAAGGCGACACATGTGTCAATTCCTCTAGAACGTCTACCGCGTTTGTTTTATCGATTCATAAGGCATATATAAGCCGTTTATGATGGCGATCGTTGTTGTTGTAGTGTTCTACAGAAAGCTTTGAGTTATACTTGCTGTAATTTATTACGAATCATCTTCAAAAGTTTGTTTTATTATTATATTTGCAAACAATAACGGGAGATCATTTGCGTAGTTGATGTTTTTTATTGAGGTAGGACTTCCTTCACTTGCCTCGATGTTTTTACAACTAGTTGCATGGGAACCACGTTTGTCTCCACGTTGAAATTATTTTTACTATTACCAAAATTATTACGGCAACAAATAGAAGACGTTTTATGACGCTTTGATATTTTTTTATATGTGAACATGATGTTAGATGATATACATGTTTGTATTTGTTTTGTACTATAACAGTTTATAACAATGTTGTACTGTTTGTATTATAACAGTTTTTTGACAATGTTGTTTGAAATTTGAATAAACTGGATAAAACAATTATAATTCTGCAGTATTCATTTGTTGTGAGTTACAAATTAGTGATTATTTGACACAATGATAGCATTCAGATAACCTACCAAAGTATATTCAGCTACTTCAACACAGCTGGATGGTTTTTTTGTATGTTTTTACAGCTAGTAAAACTAACAAATATCATTGAAATACTTGCAGCCAAAGTCATGAAATATAGTACAAGTATATACAAGACAAAAAACGATTATAATTTTGCAACAATCGTTTTTTTCCAAAATGCGGTATTCTGCTTCTATTGCAGCACTCAGATACTCTACCAAGGCATACTTAGCAGCTCCAATACAGCATGATGTTTATCTTCTATGTTTAAAGACAGTAAAACTAAAAAAATTATTGAAATACCTGCAGCCAAAGTAGTGCAAATAGGTATTGAAAATTGCATATTTTCGCAAATAAATTAGCATTTTGGGTCTTGTTTTAGAAAAAAATCAAACCCCGAAAGGGTTAATATCTGAAATGAATGTTTTAGAAATTGTGGAGGAAGGTAGAAAGCAAACTTTGTTTTGTTTAGTGTCTTATTTTTGCAATGTTTTTCATTTAAATTACTGTCTTTGTTCCTTCTTAAACTTGTTCAGGTTTTGAATTCTTAAAACGTTGCAAAATAGAGAGATTTTAGATTCGAATTAAATATTTATTATATTTGTACATAATAATAATTATCCGTTTTATTACTCATTAGTTAATCTAACAGAGTGTTGATAGAAGACAGGAAAATACAAGTTGTACTATTTTATCTGTTAAATAATTTTATTTTATTTATGAAAGTTACTATTTTGCATTTCTAAAAGTAGTAAATTATTACTATATATGATATAACTAACTTTGCTACTTGCTTCCTAATTGTTAAACAAGTCGAGCTGCATTTTCTGCATTCTGCCTTACAAATCTTCTTGGCAACATGATGCTTGACATTCTTTTTTATGCAGCTTATATCATTAGGAGCAATTGATATTTGCTAAGGCCATAAGATGTATTGTAACTAATGGAATATGAGATTTCTCATCATGTTAATTGCAATTGAAATTATTTTGTAGGACCAACAACGACCCTCTTGTGGTTCGACTCAGTGACCTCAGTATTATATGTAAGTATACTAACCAGAAAACAAAAACCAAACCTACAGTATAAAAAGTAAATCAAAAGTGAAAGTTTCAGTATAAAAAAACTCTCACAAAAGTTACATTAATAAAAAATCTGGCTTGATAGATGGAATTTTGGTAAAAAATTAATCAATTCCGTTAGCACAGCCAACTGTTTGCTGTCAAAGTCCTACGGTGTTCTGATTAACCTTTCTGAAATTATTTTGATGTAACACAAAACCTGGTTTTTACTGGCTAATTGCTATGGTGTAATCACATGATGTTTAATTAATGAACTCACACCACCCAAGTGTTTACCAACTGTTAGACCATGTAAGTGTATTTTGTGATATATAATATCAAATCATAGTTGCAGTTTTTGTCATGGCTAACATGGAAGAGATTGTGCCACCTTTCGTGGAATGTGGTTTCTGTTTGAGACAAGGAGTAGCTCTACCAAATCCTCGTCAACTTCCCTGCAAACATGTGCATTGCCTTGTATGTCTGACTGGCTTCTATGATGAGAATAACATCCTGATTTGTCCATGGGAAGACTGCAGGTAAGTTGTTAGGTATAGAAATTTCATTTTTTGGTAAAGTTGGCAAGCAGGCCAAGTTTGCATATTTTGTTAAGATTAACTCAATAGTGTTTATTTATTTCGTTTAAATGCAATCCATTGTCACAGTTTCGGCTTAAATATGGTTTGCTTGCTTTAAGTTACCTGCAAAAAACAGTTTGTTACAATCAGCTTGTACAACATATAACGCATGTGGCATAGTGTTGTCATTATATAATGCAGTTAATGAACAGATGAAATAGTAGCTTTGTAAAAGCAAACCTCATAAAGGGAAATGTAGTTCCATCAACTCATGACAATCAGTCAGCATTACTGAAGTGGTACACAATGTATAGTCTGTTGTTTGGTATATGGCCTGTTTGGAGCAATTTTGACAGCTGCAATGTTTCATATCATATTTACATTGACACAGCAGTACCATTAGTCTACAGCCCATAATCAACAACTAATTGCAGCGATGGCTACCTCTCAGACTGGGACACAGTATGAACCAGCTTTAAAAGCCCTAATTCAATCCTATCAGTTCAATGATTAGGACTCTCAGATTAATAAGAACGTTTTGGGCTTGCTATTGTAAGCAATTAAATAGAGTGGCGTCAGCTTTTCATATCAAAAATGTGCTAACAAGGGATATAGGCTCAAGCTTTACTGGTGAAAAAGGAATCAATTATTTTTAGCATATTTTGCAAACACCGAGGGGGTCCCACGGCGCGTGTAATAGCAAGTAGATTTTTATTTGAGTTTAATCAGGAGTGATGCATAATTCTTGACATTTTCACAATGCAAGCAGGCAGAATTGCAGTGATGAATACCCGAAAGACTGTGACAAAGTCTCTAATAGTACTGGGCACAGGTAATAAAAGTAGTTGAATTTGTGGCTTTATCTTTTCTCGAGTCTCGCTTAATGGAGGATTGGAGCATTTCGATTTTGTACACTCGGGTTATGGCACACGGATATGTTGAACACAGTGGACAAAAACTCGATCTATTCGGCCTTGCATTCTAAGGACTGTTTAACACCAACCTGTTAACGCTGCAAGCACAAATATCAGTCGATAACAGTAGTACAAAGTAATAAATAAACTGAATAGAATTATAATCACATTTTAGTTTTAAATTTTCAGATATATCAGATGTTTGGAAATTTTAGACATAAAGTCTGTATCAACAAACCCAATACCTGAAAAACCCATTGACCAAGAAATACTCATGCCAAGCACTACCAGTCACCCAATACTCGAAAAACTCAACTGTAGGGGGGCAAGTCTAAACTCGTTGGCCAATAAGTACTTGTGCCCAACTCTAGTGTGTACCATCTTTAGAATTCCTTAGTGCAATCATATTGATTCAATGATTAGGACCCATTGCTGAATAAGAATGCATTGTACTGATTATTGTAAACAACTAAGTGGAGTGGCACCACCTTTTCATATCAAAATATGTTAACAATTAGGATATAGGCTAAAGCTTTACTGGCGTAAATGGAACCAATGGTTTTGGCTTGGCTCGCAACAATGAAGTGGTTGATTTTGTAATAGCAAGTAGATTTAAGTTTGAGTACAGTAGATTGGATGGTTATTGACATATTTAAATTGCAAGCATGCATATCAATGTGGCGGAGTCTATGACTTCCCATTAAGAATCAGCTTATTGTGTATTTCTTTTCTTTTCCTCGGTAAGTCATGACACAACTTGTTATGGGCAGATGGTGAGGATAAGTTTTTTGATTACATTTCTTAACAGAAGCTATCGGAAAGGAAAATCCATACAATGTTTGCTTTTCTTTTGCACTTACAACCACAAGCTAGCCCTAACTTACATGTTGACCTAAATCTATTTTCCCAAATTCTGCAGACTATGCATGACTTAAACTTTACAGTTTATGAGAGTGATGCAAAAGTCTGGTCTAGAAAATCTAATTTTGAAGCTACTAGTTAGGCATGTTAAGAAATTAATAGTTATTTTCAAAAAGCGAGTGAAAGACAATTTTTTAATAACTTCAAATGTTATAGGTACAAATTTACTAACATTACTTAATTAAGCAGCTCAAAACATGCTGGAGACATATTACAAAGTATCTTAAATTACTTCCCCAGAGCCAAAGTGCAGATAAACAATTTACAGTACGCAGTAGTGTGTAACATGCACGTTGGATTGTTAATTAGGAATATTATCATGTTTAGCTTTTATTGCAGTATTTATTAAAAAAACTAAATATAGCTTCAAATGTTTCTTTCAATCATTTTTGTTAAAGGATTTTAATCTGAAGTAACAAAAAGTATTTTAGTTTACCGAAATTTTTACTACATTCCTTATTAAATATGCTTTCTTTATTTGACAACATATTTCAAGCAAAATCCTTGTACAACTGATGAAAAATTATGTCCATTAAGTCAGGCAGTTTTTGCTAACAGTCAAACTAAGTTATGAATGTATGAAATTTTGATGCAAAGTAAAGAGTCCAGGATTTATCAACTCTCATCCGTATAAACTTCATCCTGTTCTTTCTTAGATTTATTTAATTAACTACCTATTGAACTATCTATTGAGAGAGCGCTATTTGATCTATTTTTTGACACAGTGCTATATGTACTAACAAGATCGCTAGCAATGGTATAACAATGTCAGTTACATCTAACTGAGTAGATTATATTGGGTTGTAAGTCCCAGCTAACACTATTAATATGTATTGTATTGTGTATGCCACCTGCTGCGCAGTTATTATATACTAAGATCTCTACATGACCTGATTTTTCATAAAACGAGTATTGGCATGGCCCAACCCTTGTCAGCTCAGCCGTGTGACTTTTGCCTCCTTTTCATACTTAAAGTAAATAATAATAAACTTGGAAATGATTTGCTAGTGATCAATAGTGCAGTTTTTTACATCGAAAAACATTTAAATTTAGCCACCTATACATTGTTGGCATCAAATAAGTATACAATTTTTTTTTAATATTAAAATATATCATTTCAATGTTGATATAATTTTGCGAAGTTTCTGATGAGACGAACAAGATGCAAATGCCAGTTCATAAACTAGCTGCCAGAAATTGGCAGAAATTGGCTGAATACACACACCCTTCTGAACTAAATACAAGCATCTGACATGCTGACTAGGACCAGCAGGCTACAAACTTAACACAATGCTAAGAGGCTTTGAGAAATAATATATGTTCAATGATAATGACTCCTGGCTAGATGAGAAGGCTTTGTAATTTATATTGTAAACAACCAATATGCTTGCACATGACCAACGCAGTAATCATAGGGCCATAGTCATTTGCTGTAAGGGAACAGAGCATACAAAGTCAAGTATTTCACATAGCATGAGCTTTAAAGTATTAAAATTTGTATTTGCATTTAGAAGTTAATCTGTAATTGTTAAATACTAGTAGCCATGTTCTATAGTGTTAGTCCTTATAGACAAATTGAAAATAAATCAACCATATTATGACACAGGATTTTATTTTGTTTCTAAATAGCTCTGATGCCAGAAGTTGAAAAGGGACTAAACACAAAGGGGAGTTTGTAACAATTAGACTTAGACTTAGACTTAGACTTAGACTTAGACTTAGACTTAGACTTAGACTTAGACTTAGACTTAGACTTAGACTTAGACTTAGACTTAGACTTAGACTTAGACTTAGACTTAGACTTAGACTTAGACTTAGACTTAGACTTAGACTTAGACTTAGACTTAGACTTAGACTTAGACTTAGACTTAGACTTAGACTTAGACTTAGACTTAGACTTAGACTTAGACTTAGACTTAGACTTAGACTTAGACTTAGACTTAGACTTAGACTTAGACTTAGACTTAGACTTAGACTTAGACTTAGACTTAGACTTAGACTTAGACTTAGACTTAGACTTAGACTTAGACTTAGACTTAGACTTAGACTTAGACTTAGACTTAGACTTAGACTTAGACTTAGACTTAGACTTAGACTTAGACTTAGACTTAGACTTAGACTTAGACTTAGACTTAGACTTAGACTTAGACTTAGACTTAGACTTAGACTTAGACTTAGACTTAGACTTAGACTTAGACTTAGACTTAGACTTAGACTTAGACTTAGACTTAGACTTAGACTTAGACTTAGACTTAGACTTAGACTTAGACTTAGACTTAGACTTAGACTTAGACTTAGACTTAGACTTAGACTTAGACTTAGACTTAGACTTAGACTTAGACTTAGACTTAGACTTAGACTTAGACTTAGACTTAGACTTAGACTTAGACTTAGACTTAGACTTAGACTTAGACTTAGACTTAGACTTAGACTTAGACTTAGACTTAGACTTAGACTTAGACTTAGACTTAGACTTAGACTTAGACTTAGACTTAGACTTAGACTTAGACTTAGACTTAGACTTAGACTTAGACTTAGACTTAGACTTAGACTTAGACTTAGACTTAGACTTAGACTTAGACTTAGACTTAGACTTAGACTTAGACTTAGACTTAGACTTAGACTTAGACTTAGACTTAGACTTAGACTTAGACTTAGACTTAGACTTAGACTTAGACTTAGACTTAGACTTAGACTTAGACTTAGACTTAGACTTAGACTTAGACTTAGACTTAGACTTAGACTTAGACTTAGACTTAGACTTAGACTTAGACTTAGACTTAGACTTAGACTTAGACTTAGACTTAGACTTAGACTTAGACTTAGACTTAGACTTAGACTTAGACTTAGACTTAGACTTAGACTTAGACTTAGACTTAGACTTAGACTTAGACTTAGACTTAGACTTAGACTTAGACTTAGACTTAGACTTAGACTTAGACTTAGACTTAGACTTAGACTTAGACTTAGACTTAGACTTAGACTTAGACTTAGACTTAGACTTAGACTTAGACTTAGACTTAGACTTAGACTTAGACTTAGACTTAGACTTAGACTTAGACTTAGACTTAGACTTAGACTTAGACTTAGACTTAGACTTAGACTTAGACTTAGACTTAGACTTAGACTTAGACTTAGACTTAGACTTAGACTTAGACTTAGACTTAGACTTAGACTTAGACTTAGACTTAGACTTAGACTTAGACTTAGACTTAGACTTAGACTTAGACTTAGACTTAGACTTAGACTTAGACTTAGACTTAGACTTAGACTTAGACTTAGACTTAGACTTAGACTTAGACTTAGACTTAGACTTAGACTTAGACTTAGACTTAGACTTAGACTTAGACTTAGACTTAGACTTAGACTTAGACTTAGACTTAGACTTAGACTTAGACTTAGACTTAGACTTAGACTTAGACTTAGACTTAGACTTAGACTTAGACTTAGACTTAGACTTAGACTTAGACTTAGACTTAGACTTAGACTTAGACTTAGACTTAGACTTAGACTTAGACTTAGACTTAGACTTAGACTTAGACTTAGACTTAGACTTAGACTTAGACTTAGACTTAGACTTAGACTTAGACTTAGACTTAGACTTAGACTTAGACTTAGACTTAGACTTAGACTTAGACTTAGACTTAGACTTAGACTTAGACTTAGACTTAGACTTAGACTTAGACTTAGACTTAGACTTAGACTTAGACTTAGACTTAGACTTAGACTTAGACTTAGACTTAGACTTAGACTTAGACTTAGACTTAGACTTAGACTTAGACTTAGACTTAGACTTAGACTTAGACTTAGACTTAGACTTAGACTTAGACTTAGACTTAGACTTAGACTTAGACTTAGACTTAGACTTAGACTTAGACTTAGACTTAGACTTAGACTTAGACTTAGACTTAGACTTAGACTTAGACTTAGACTTAGACTTAGACTTAGACTTAGACTTAGACTTAGACTTAGACTTAGACTTAGACTTAGACTTAGACTTAGACTTAGACTTAGACTTAGACTTAGACTTAGACTTAGACTTAGACTTAGACTTAGACTTAGACTTAGACTTAGACTTAGACTTAGACTTAGACTTAGACTTAGACTTAGACTTAGACTTAGACTTAGACTTAGACTTAGACTTAGACTTAGACTTAGACTTAGACTTAGACTTAGACTTAGACTTAGACTTAGACTTAGACTTAGACTTAGACTTAGACTTAGACTTAGACTTAGACTTAGACTTAGACTTAGACTTAGACTTAGACTTAGACTTAGACTTAGACTTAGACTTAGACTTAGACTTAGACTTAGACTTAGACTTAGACTTAGACTTAGACTTAGACTTAGACTTAGACTTAGACTTAGACTTAGACTTAGACTTAGACTTAGACTTAGACTTAGACTTAGACTTAGACTTAGACTTAGACTTAGACTTAGACTTAGACTTAGACTTAGACTTAGACTTAGACTTAGACTTAGACTTAGACTTAGACTTAGACTTAGACTTAGACTTAGACTTAGACTTAGACTTAGACTTAGACTTAGACTTAGACTTAGACTTAGACTTAGACTTAGACTTAGACTTAGACTTAGACTTAGACTTAGACTTAGACTTAGACTTAGACTTAGACTTAGACTTAGACTTAGACTTAGACTTAGACTTAGACTTAGACTTAGACTTAGACTTAGACTTAGACTTAGACTTAGACTTAGACTTAGACTTAGACTTAGACTTAGACTTAGACTTAGACTTAGACTTAGACTTAGACTTAGACTTAGACTTAGACTTAGACTTAGACTTAGACTTAGACTTAGACTTAGACTTAGACTTAGACTTAGACTTAGACTTAGACTTAGACTTAGACTTAGACTTAGACTTAGACTTAGACTTAGACTTAGACTTAGACTTAGACTTAGACTTAGACTTAGACTTAGACTTAGACTTAGACTTAGACTTAGACTTAGACTTAGACTTAGACTTAGACTTAGACTTAGACTTAGACTTAGACTTAGACTTAGACTTAGACTTAGACTTAGACTTAGACTTAGACTTAGACTTAGACTTAGACTTAGACTTAGACTTAGACTTAGACTTAGACTTAGACTTAGACTTAGACTTAGACTTAGACTTAGACTTAGACTTAGACTTAGACTTAGACTTAGACTTAGACTTAGACTTAGACTTAGACTTAGACTTAGACTTAGACTTAGACTTAGACTTAGACTTAGACTTAGACTTAGACTTAGACTTAGACTTAGACTTAGACTTAGACTTAGACTTAGACTTAGACTTAGACTTAGACTTAGACTTAGACTTAGACTTAGACTTAGACTTAGACTTAGACTTAGACTTAGACTTAGACTTAGACTTAGACTTAGACTTAGACTTAGACTTAGACTTAGACTTAGACTTAGACTTAGACTTAGACTTAGACTTAGACTTAGACTTAGACTTAGACTTAGACTTAGACTTAGACTTAGACTTAGACTTAGACTTAGACTTAGACTTAGACTTAGACTTAGACTTAGACTTAGACTTAGACTTAGACTTAGACTTAGACTTAGACTTAGACTTAGACTTAGACTTAGACTTAGACTTAGACTTAGACTTAGACTTAGACTTAGACTTAGACTTAGACTTAGACTTAGACTTAGACTTAGACTTAGACTTAGACTTAGACTTAGACTTAGACTTAGACTTAGACTTAGACTTAGACTTAGACTTAGACTTAGACTTAGACTTAGACTTAGACTTAGACTTAGACTTAGACTTAGACTTAGACTTAGACTTAGACTTAGACTTAGACTTAGACTTAGACTTAGACTTAGACTTAGACTTAGACTTAGACTTAGACTTAGACTTAGACTTAGACTTAGACTTAGACTTAGACTTAGACTTAGACTTAGACTTAGACTTAGACTTAGACTTAGACTTAGACTTAGACTTAGACTTAGACTTAGACTTAGACTTAGACTTAGACTTAGACTTAGACTTAGACTTAGACTTAGACTTAGACTTAGACTTAGACTTAGACTTAGACTTAGACTTAGACTTAGACTTAGACTTAGACTTAGACTTAGACTTAGACTTAGACTTAGACTTAGACTTAGACTTAGACTTAGACTTAGACTTAGACTTAGACTTAGACTTAGACTTAGACTTAGACTTAGACTTAGACTTAGACTTAGACTTAGACTTAGACTTAGACTTAGACTTAGACTTAGACTTAGACTTAGACTTAGACTTAGACTTAGACTTAGACTTAGACTTAGACTTAGACTTAGACTTAGACTTAGACTTAGACTTAGACTTAGACTTAGACTTAGACTTAGACTTAGACTTAGACTTAGACTTAGACTTAGACTTAGACTTAGACTTAGACTTAGACTTAGACTTAGACTTAGACTTAGACTTAGACTTAGACTTAGACTTAGACTTAGACTTAGACTTAGACTTAGACTTAGACTTAGACTTAGACTTAGACTTAGACTTAGACTTAGACTTAGACTTAGACTTAGACTTAGACTTAGACTTAGACTTAGACTTAGACTTAGACTTAGACTTAGACTTAGACTTAGACATAGACTTAGACTTAGACTTAGACTTAGACTTAGACTTAGACTTAGACTTAGACTTAGACTTAGACTTAGACTTAGACTTAGACTTAGACTTAGACTTAGACTTAGACTTAGACTTAGACTTAGACTTAGACTTAGACTTAGACTTAGACTTAGACTTAGACTTAGACTTAGACTTAGACTTAGACTTAGACTTAGACTTAGACTTAGACTTAGACTTAGACTTAGACTTAGACTTAGACTTAGACTTAGACTTAGACTTAGACTTAGACTTAGACTTAGACTTAGACTTAGACTTAGACTTAGACTTAGACTTAGACTTAGACTTAGACTTAGACTTAGACTTAGACTTAGACTTAGACTTAGACTTAGACTTAGACTTAGACTTAGACTTAGACTTAGACTTAGACTTAGACTTAGACTTAGACTTAGACTTAGACTTAGACTTAGACTTAGACTTAGACTTAGACTTAGACTTAGACTTAGACTTAGACTTAGACTTAGACTTAGACTTAGACTTAGACTTAGACTTAGACTTAGACTTAGACTTAGACTTAGACTTAGACTTAGACTTAGACTTAGACTTAGACTTAGACTTAGACTTAGACTTAGACTTAGACTTAGACTTAGACTTAGACTTAGACTTAGACTTAGACTTAGACTTAGACTTAGACTTAGACTTAGACTTAGACTTAGACTTAGACTTAGACTTAGACTTAGACTTAGACTTAGACTTAGACTTAGACTTAGACTTAGACTTAGACTTAGACTTAGACTTAGACTTAGACTTAGACTTAGACTTAGACTTAGACTTAGACTTAGACTTAGACTTAGACTTAGACTTAGACTTAGACTTAGACTTAGACTTAGACTTAGACTTAGACTTAGACTTAGACTTAGACTTAGACTTAGACTTAGACTTAGACTTAGACTTAGACTTAGACTTAGACTTAGACTTAGACTTAGACTTAGACTTAGACTTAGACTTAGACTTAGACTTAGACTTAGACTTAGACTTAGACTTAGACTTAGACTTAGACTTAGACTTAGACTTAGACTTAGACTTAGACTTAGACTTAGACTTAGACTTAGACTTAGACTTAGACTTAGACTTAGACTTAGACTTAGACTTAGACTTAGACTTAGACTTAGACTTAGACTTAGACTTAGACTTAGACTTAGACTTAGACTTAGACTTAGACTTAGACTTAGACTTAGACTTAGACTTAGACTTAGACTTAGACTTAGACTTAGACTTAGACTTAGACTTAGACTTAGACTTAGACTTAGACTTAGACTTAGACTTAGACTTAGACTTAGACTTAGACTTAGACTTAGACTTAGACTTAGACTTAGACTTAGACTTAGACTTAGACTTAGACTTAGACTTAGACTTAGACTTAGACTTAGACTTAGACTTAGACTTAGACTTAGACTTAGACTTAGACTTAGACTTAGACTTAGACTTAGACTTAGACTTAGACTTAGACTTAGACTTAGACTTAGACTTAGACTTAGACTTAGACTTAGACTTAGACTTAGACTTAGACTTAGACTTAGACTTAGACTTAGACTTAGACTTAGACTTAGACTTAGACTTAGACTTAGACTTAGACTTAGACTTAGACTTAGACTTAGACTTAGACTTAGACTTAGACTTAGACTTAGACTTAGACTTAGACTTAGACTTAGACTTAGACTTAGACTTAGACTTAGACTTAGACTTAGACTTAGACTTAGACTTAGACTTAGACTTAGACTTAGACTTAGACTTAGACTTAGACTTAGACTTAGACTTAGACTTAGACTTAGACTTAGACTTAGACTTAGACTTAGACTTAGACTTAGACTTAGACTTAGACTTAGACTTAGACTTAGACTTAGACTTAGACTTAGACTTAGACTTAGACTTAGACTTAGACTTAGACTTAGACTTAGACTTAGACTTAGACTTAGACTTAGACTTAGACTTAGACTTAGACTTAGACTTAGACTTAGACTTAGACTTAGACTTAGACTTAGACTTAGACTTAGACTTAGACTTAGACTTAGACTTAGACTTAGACTTAGACTTAGACTTAGACTTAGACTTAGACTTAGACTTAGACTTAGACTTAGACTTAGACTTAGACTTAGACTTAGACTTAGACTTAGACTTAGACTTAGACTTAGACTTAGACTTAGACTTAGACTTAGACTTAGACTTAGACTTAGACTTAGACTTAGACTTAGACTTAGACTTAGACTTAGACTTAGACTTAGACTTAGACTTAGACTTAGACTTAGACTTAGACTTAGACTTAGACTTAGACTTAGACTTAGACTTAGACTTAGACTTAGACTTAGACTTAGACTTAGACTTAGACTTAGACTTAGACTTAGACTTAGACTTAGACTTAGACTTAGACTTAGACTTAGACTTAGACTTAGACTTAGACTTAGACTTAGACTTAGACTTAGACTTAGACTTAGACTTAGACTTAGACTTAGACTTAGACTTAGACTTAGACTTAGACTTAGACTTAGACTTAGACTTAGACTTAGACTTAGACTTAGACTTAGACTTAGACTTAGACTTAGACTTAGACTTAGACTTAGACTTAGACTTAGACTTAGACTTAGACTTAGACTTAGACTTAGACTTAGACTTAGACTTAGACTTAGACTTAGACTTAGACTTAGACTTAGACTTAGACTTAGACTTAGACTTAGACTTAGACTTAGACTTAGACTTAGACTTAGACTTAGACTTAGACTTAGACTTAGACTTAGACTTAGACTTAGACTTAGACTTAGACTTAGACTTAGACTTAGACTTAGACTTAGACTTAGACTTAGACTTAGACTTAGACTTAGACTTAGACTTAGACTTAGACTTAGACTTAGACTTAGACTTAGACTTAGACTTAGACTTAGACTTAGACTTAGACTTAGACTTAGACTTAGACTTAGACTTAGACTTAGACTTAGACTTAGACTTAGACTTAGACTTAGACTTAGACTTAGACTTAGACTTAGACTTAGACTTAGACTTAGACTTAGACTTAGACTTAGACTTAGACTTAGACTTAGACTTAGACTTAGACTTAGACTTAGACTTAGACTTAGACTTAGACTTAGACTTAGACTTAGACTTAGACTTAGACTTAGACTTAGACTTAGACTTAGACTTAGACTTAGACTTAGACTTAGACTTAGACTTAGACTTAGACTTAGACTTAGACTTAGACTTAGACTTAGACTTAGACTTAGACTTAGACTTAGACTTAGACTTAGACTTAGACTTAGACTTAGACTTAGACTTAGACTTAGACTTAGACTTAGACTTAGACTTAGACTTAGACTTAGACTTAGACTTAGACTTAGACTTAGACTTAGACTTAGACTTAGACTTAGACTTAGACTTAGACTTAGACTTAGACTTAGACTTAGACTTAGACTTAGACTTAGACTTAGACTTAGACTTAGACTTAGACTTAGACTTAGACTTAGACTTAGACTTAGACTTAGACTTAGACTTAGACTTAGACTTAGACTTAGACTTAGACTTAGACTTAGACTTAGACTTAGACTTAGACTTAGACTTAGACTTAGACTTAGACTTAGACTTAGACTTAGACTTAGACTTAGACTTAGACTTAGACTTAGACTTAGACTTAGACTTAGACTTAGACTTAGACTTAGACTTAGACTTAGACTTAGACTTAGACTTAGACTTAGACTTAGACTTAGACTTAGACTTAGACTTAGACTTAGACTTAGACTTAGACTTAGACTTAGACTTAGACTTAGACTTAGACTTAGACTTAGACTTAGACTTAGACTTAGACTTAGACTTAGACTTAGACTTAGACTTAGACTTAGACTTAGACTTAGACTTAGACTTAGACTTAGACTTAGACTTAGACTTAGACTTAGACTTAGACTTAGACTTAGACTTAGACTTAGACTTAGACTTAGACTTAGACTTAGACTTAGACTTAGACTTAGACTTAGACTTAGACTTAGACTTAGACTTAGACTTAGACTTAGACTTAGACTTAGACTTAGACTTAGACTTAGACTTAGACTTAGACTTAGACTTAGACTTAGACTTAGACTTAGACTTAGACTTAGACTTAGACTTAGACTTAGACTTAGACTTAGACTTAGACTTAGACTTAGACTTAGACTTAGACTTAGACTTAGACTTAGACTTAGACTTAGACTTAGACTTAGACTTAGACTTAGACTTAGACTTAGACTTAGACTTAGACTTAGACTTAGACTTAGACTTAGACTTAGACTTAGACTTAGACTTAGACTTAGACTTAGACTTAGACTTAGACTTAGACTTAGACTTAGACTTAGACTTAGACTTAGACTTAGACTTAGACTTAGACTTAGACTTAGACTTAGACTTAGACTTAGACTTAGACTTAGACTTAGACTTAGACTTAGACTTAGACTTAGACTTAGACTTAGACTTAGACTTAGACTTAGACTTAGACTTAGACTTAGACTTAGACTTAGACTTAGACTTAGACTTAGACTTAGACTTAGACTTAGACTTAGACTTAGACTTAGACTTAGACTTAGACTTAGACTTAGACTTAGACTTAGACTTAGACTTAGACTTAGACTTAGACTTAGACTTAGACTTAGACTTAGACTTAGACTTAGACTTAGACTTAGACTTAGACTTAGACTTAGACTTAGACTTAGACTTAGACTTAGACTTAGACTTAGACTTAGACTTAGACTTAGACTTAGACTTAGACTTAGACTTAGACTTAGACTTAGACTTAGACTTAGACTTAGACTTAGACTTAGACTTAGACTTAGACTTAGACTTAGACTTAGACTTAGACTTAGACTTAGACTTAGACTTAGACTTAGACTTAGACTTAGACTTAGACTTAGACTTAGACTTAGACTTAGACTTAGACTTAGACTTAGACTTAGACTTAGACTTAGACTTAGACTTAGACTTAGACTTAGACTTAGACTTAGACTTAGACTTAGACTTAGACTTAGACTTAGACTTAGACTTAGACTTAGACTTAGACTTAGACTTAGACTTAGACTTAGACTTAGACTTAGACTTAGACTTAGACTTAGACTTAGACTTAGACTTAGACTTAGACTTAGACTTAGACTTAGACTTAGACTTAGACTTAGACTTAGACTTAGACTTAGACTTAGACTTAGACTTAGACTTAGACTTAGACTTAGACTTAGACTTAGACTTAGACTTAGACTTAGACTTAGACTTAGACTTAGACTTAGACTTAGACTTAGACTTAGACTTAGACTTAGACTTAGACTTAGACTTAGACTTAGACTTAGACTTAGACTTAGACTTAGACTTAGACTTAGACTTAGACTTAGACTTAGACTTAGACTTAGACTTAGACTTAGACTTAGACTTAGACTTAGACTTAGACTTAGACTTAGACTTAGACTTAGACTTAGACTTAGACTTAGACTTAGACTTAGACTTAGACTTAGACTTAGACTTAGACTTAGACTTAGACTTAGACTTAGACTTAGACTTAGACTTAGACTTAGACTTAGACTTAGACTTAGACTTAGACTTAGACTTAGACTTAGACTTAGACTTAGACTTAGACTTAGACTTAGACTTAGACTTAGACTTAGACTTAGACTTAGACTTAGACTTAGACTTAGACTTAGACTTAGACTTAGACTTAGACTTAGACTTAGACTTAGACTTAGACTTAGACTTAGACTTAGACTTAGACTTAGACTTAGACTTAGACTTAGACTTAGACTTAGACTTAGACTTAGACTTAGACTTAGACTTAGACTTAGACTTAGACTTAGACTTAGACTTAGACTTAGACTTAGACTTAGACTTAGACTTAGACTTAGACTTAGACTTAGACTTAGACTTAGACTTAGACTTAGACTTAGACTTAGACTTAGACTTAGACTTAGACTTAGACTTAGACTTAGACTTAGACTTAGACTTAGACTTAGACTTAGACTTAGACTTAGACTTAGACTTAGACTTAGACTTAGACTTAGACTTAGACTTAGACTTAGACTTAGACTTAGACTTAGACTTAGACTTAGACTTAGACTTAGACTTAGACTTAGACTTAGACTTAGACTTAGACTTAGACTTAGACTTAGACTTAGACAGACTTAGACTTAGACTTAGACTTAGACTTAGACTTAGACTTAGACTTAGACTTAGACTTAGACTTAGACTTAGACTTAGACTTAGACTTAGACTTAGACTTAGACTTAGACTTAGACTTAGACTTAGACTTAGACTTAGACTTAGACTTAGACTTAGACTTAGACTTAGACTTAGACTTAGACTTAGACTTAGACTTAGACTTAGACTTAGACTTAGACTTAGACTTAGACTTAGACTTAGACTTAGACTTAGACTTAGACTTAGACTTAGACTTAGACTTAGACTTAGACTTAGACTTAGACTTAGACTTAGACTTAGACTTAGACTTAGACTTAGACTTAGACTTAGACTTAGACTTAGACTTAGACTTAGACTTAGACTTAGACTTAGACTTAGACTTAGACTTAGACTTAGACTTAGACTTAGACTTAGACTTAGACTTAGACTTAGACTTAGACTTAGACTTAGACTTAGACTTAGACTTAGACTTAGACTTAGACTTAGACTTAGACTTAGACTTAGACTTAGACTTAGACTTAGACTTAGACTTAGACTTAGACTTAGACTTAGACTTAGACTTAGACTTAGACTTAGACTTAGACTTAGACTTAGACTTAGACTTAGACTTAGACTTAGACTTAGACTTAGACTTAGACTTAGACTTAGACTTAGACTTAGACTTAGACTTAGACTTAGACTTAGACTTAGACTTAGACTTAGACTTAGACTTAGACTTAGACTTAGACTTAGACTTAGACTTAGACTTAGACTTAGACTTAGACTTAGACTTAGACTTAGACTTAGACTTAGACTTAGACTTAGACTTAGACTTAGACTTAGACTTAGACTTAGACTTAGACTTAGACTTAGACTTAGACTTAGACTTAGACTTAGACTTAGACTTAGACTTAGACTTAGACTTAGACTTAGACTTAGACTTAGACTTAGACTTAGACTTAGACTTAGACTTAGACTTAGACTTAGACTTAGACTTAGACTTAGACTTAGACTTAGACTTAGACTTAGACTTAGACTTAGACTTAGACTTAGACTTAGACTTAGACTTAGACTTAGACTTAGACTTAGACTTAGACTTAGACTTAGACTTAGACTTAGACTTAGACTTAGACTTAGACTTAGACTTAGACTTAGACTTAGACTTAGACTTAGACTTAGACTTAGACTTAGACTTAGACTTAGACTTAGACTTAGACTTAGACTTAGACTTAGACTTAGACTTAGACTTAGACTTAGACTTAGACTTAGACTTAGACTTAGACTTAGTAGACTTAGACTTAGACTTAGACTTAGACTTAGACTTAGACTTAGACTTAGACTTAGACTTAGACTTAGACTTAGACTTAGACTTAGACTTAGACTTAGACTTAGACTTAGACTTAGACTTAGACTTAGACTTAGACTTAGACTTAGACTTAGACTTAGACTTAGACTTAGACTTAGACTTAGACTTAGACTTAGACTTAGACTTAGACTTAGACTTAGACTTAGACTTAGACTTAGACTTAGACTTAGACTTAGACTTAGACTTAGACTTAGACTTAGACTTAGACTTAGACTTAGACTTAGACTTAGACTTAGACTTAGACTTAGACTTAGACTTAGACTTAGACTTAGACTTAGACTTAGACTTAGACTTAGACTTAGACTTAGACTTAGACTTAGACTTAGACTTAGACTTAGACTTAGACTTAGACTTAGACTTAGACTTAGACTTAGACTTAGACTTAGACTTAGACTTAGACTTAGACTTAGACTTAGACTTAGACTTAGACTTAGACTTAGACTTAGACTTAGACTTAGACTTAGACTTAGACTTAGACTTAGACTTAGACTTAGACTTAGACTTAGACTTAGACTTAGACTTAGACTTAGACTTAGACTTAGACTTAGACTTAGACTTAGACTTAGACTTAGACTTAGACTTAGACTTAGACTTAGACTTAGACTTAGACTTAGACTTAGACTTAGACTTAGACTTAGACTTAGACTTAGACTTAGACTTAGACTTAGACTTAGACTTAGACTTAGACTTAGACTTAGACTTAGACTTAGACTTAGACTTAGACTTAGACTTAGACTTAGACTTAGACTTAGACTTAGACTTAGACTTAGACTTAGACTTAGACTTAGACTTAGACTTAGACTTAGACTTAGACTTAGACTTAGACTTAGACTTAGACTTAGACTTAGACTTAGACTTAGACTTAGACTTAGACTTAGACTTAGACTTAGACTTAGACTTAGACTTAGACTTAGACTTAGACTTAGACTTAGACTTAGACTTAGACTTAGACTTAGACTTAGACTTAGACTTAGACTTAGACTTAGACTTAGACTTAGACTTAGACTTAGACTTAGACTTAGACTTAGACTTAGACTTAGACTTAGACTTAGACTTAGACTTAGACTTAGACTTAGACTTAGACTTAGACTTAGACTTAGACTTAGACTTAGACTTAGACTTAGACTTAGACTTAGACTTAGACTTAGACTTAGACTTAGACTTAGACTTAGACTTAGACTTAGACTTAGACTTAGACTTAGACTTAGACTTAGACTTAGACTTAGACTTAGACTTAGACTTAGACTTAGACTTAGACTTAGACTTAGACTTAGACTTAGACTTAGACTTAGACTTAGACTTAGACTTAGACTTAGACTTAGACTTAGACTTAGACTTAGACTTAGACTTAGACTTAGACTTAGACTTAGACTTAGACTTAGACTTAGACTTAGACTTAGACTTAGACTTAGACTTAGACTTAGACTTAGACTTAGACTTAGACTTAGACTTAGACTTAGACTTAGACTTAGACTTAGACTTAGACTTAGACTTAGACTTAGACTTAGACTTAGACTTAGACTTAGACTTAGACTTAGACTTAGACTTAGACTTAGACTTAGACTTAGACTTAGACTTAGACTTAGACTTAGACTTAGACTTAGACTTAGACTTAGACTTAGACTTAGACTTAGACTTAGACTTAGACTTAGACTTAGACTTAGACTTAGACTTAGACTTAGACTTAGACTTAGACTTAGACTTAGACTTAGACTTAGACTTAGACTTAGACTTAGACTTAGACTTAGACTTAGACTTAGACTTAGACTTAGACTTAGACTTAGACTTAGACTTAGACTTAGACTTAGACTTAGACTTAGACTTAGACTTAGACTTAGACTTAGACTTAGACTTAGACTTAGACTTAGACTTAGACTTAGACTTAGACTTAGACTTAGACTTAGACTTAGACTTAGACTTAGACTTAGACTTAGACTTAGACTTAGACTTAGACTTAGACTTAGACTTAGACTTAGACTTAGACTTAGACTTAGACTTAGACTTAGACTTAGACTTAGACTTAGACTTAGACTTAGACTTAGACTTAGACTTAGACTTAGACTTAGACTTAGACTTAGACTTAGACTTAGACTTAGACTTAGACTTAGACTTAGACTTAGACTTAGACTTAGACTTAGACTTAGACTTAGACTTAGACTTAGACTTAGACTTAGACTTAGACTTAGACTTAGACTTAGACTTAGACTTAGACTTAGACTTAGACTTAGACTTAGACTTAGACTTAGACTTAGACTTAGACTTAGACTTAGACTTAGACTTAGACTTAGACTTAGACTTAGACTTAGACTTAGACTTAGACTTAGACTTAGACTTAGACTTAGACTTAGACTTAGACTTAGACTTAGACTTAGACTTAGACTTAGACTTAGACTTAGACTTAGACTTAGACTTAGACTTAGACTTAGACTTAGACTTAGACTTAGACTTAGACTTAGACTTAGACTTAGACTTAGACTTAGACTTAGACTTAGACTTAGACTTAGACTTAGACTTAGACTTAGACTTAGACTTAGACTTAGACTTAGACTTAGACTTAGACTTAGACTTAGACTTAGACTTAGACTTAGACTTAGACTTAGACTTAGACTTAGACTTAGACTTAGACTTAGACTTAGACTTAGACTTAGACTTAGACTTAGACTTAGACTTAGACTTAGACTTAGACTTAGACTTAGACTTAGACTTAGACTTAGACTTAGACTTAGACTTAGACTTAGACTTAGACTTAGACTTAGACTTAGACTTAGACTTAGACTTAGACTTAGACTTAGACTTAGACTTAGACTTAGACTTAGACTTAGACTTAGACTTAGACTTAGACTTAGACTTAGACTTAGACTTAGACTTAGACTTAGACTTAGACTTAGACTTAGACTTAGACTTAGACTTAGACTTAGACTTAGACTTAGACTTAGACTTAGACTTAGACTTAGACTTAGACTTAGACTTAGACTTAGACTTAGACTTAGACTTAGACTTAGACTTAGACTTAGACTTAGACTTAGACTTAGACTTAGACTTAGACTTAGACTTAGACTTAGACTTAGACTTAGACTTAGACTTAGACTTAGACTTAGACTTAGACTTAGACTTAGACTTAGACTTAGACTTAGACTTAGACTTAGACTTAGACTTAGACTTAGACTTAGACTTAGACTTAGACTTAGACTTAGACTTAGACTTAGACTTAGACTTAGACTTAGACTTAGACTTAGACTTAGACTTAGACTTAGACTTAGACTTAGACTTAGACTTAGACTTAGACTTAGACTTAGACTTAGACTTAGACTTAGACTTAGACTTAGACTTAGACTTAGACTTAGACTTAGACTTAGACTTAGACTTAGACTTAGACTTAGACTTAGACTTAGACTTAGACTTAGACTTAGACTTAGACTTAGACTTAGACTTAGACTTAGACTTAGACTTAGACTTAGACTTAGACTTAGACTTAGACTTAGACTTAGACTTAGACTTAGACTTAGACTTAGACTTAGACTTAGACTTAGACTTAGACTTAGACTTAGACTTAGACTTAGACTTAGACTTAGACTTAGACTTAGACTTAGACTTAGACTTAGACTTAGACTTAGACTTAGACTTAGACTTAGACTTAGACTTAGACTTAGACTTAGACTTAGACTTAGACTTAGACTTAGACTTAGACTTAGACTTAGACTTAGACTTAGACTTAGACTTAGACTTAGACTTAGACTTAGACTTAGACTTAGACTTAGACTTAGACTTAGACTTAGACTTAGACTTAGACTTAGACTTAGACTTAGACTTAGACTTAGACTTAGACTTAGACTTAGACTTAGACTTAGACTTAGACTTAGACTTAGACTTAGACTTAGACTTAGACTTAGACTTAGACTTAGACTTAGACTTAGACTTAGACTTAGACTTAGACTTAGACTTAGACTTAGACTTAGACTTAGACTTAGACTTAGACTTAGACTTAGACTTAGACTTAGACTTAGACTTAGACTTAGACTTAGACTTAGACTTAGACTTAGACTTAGACTTAGACTTAGACTTAGACTTAGACTTAGACTTAGACTTAGACTTAGACTTAGACTTAGACTTAGACTTAGACTTAGACTTAGACTTAGACTTAGACTTAGACTTAGACTTAGACTTAGACTTAGACTTAGACTTAGACTTAGACTTAGACTTAGACTTAGACTTAGACTTAGACTTAGACTTAGACTTAGACTTAGACTTAGACTTAGACTTAGACTTAGACTTAGACTTAGACTTAGACTTAGACTTAGACTTAGACTTAGACTTAGACTTAGACTTAGACTTAGACTTAGACTTAGACTTAGACTTAGACTTAGACTTAGACTTAGACTAAGTCTAGACTAAGACTAAGACTTAGACTTAGACTAAGACTAGACTTAGACTAAGACTAAGTCTAAGTCTAAGTCTAAGTCTAAGTCTAAGTCTAGTCTAAGTCTTAGTCTAAGTCTAAGACTAAGTCTAAGACTAAGTCTAAGTCTAAGTCTAAGTCTAAGTCTAAGTCTAAGTCTAAGTCTAAGTCTAAGTCTAAGTCTAAGTCTAAGTCTAAGTCTAAGTCTAAGTCTAAGACTAAGTCTAAGTCTAAGTCTAAGTCTAAGTCTAAGTCTAAGTCTAAGTCTAAGTCTAAGTCTAAGTCTAAGTCTAAGTCTAAGTCTAAGTCTAAGTCTAAGTCTAAGTCTAAGTCTAAGTCTAAGTCTAAGTCTAAGTCTAAGTCTAAGTCTAAGTCTAAGTCTAAGTCTAAGTCTAAGTCTAAGTCTAAGTCTAAGTCTAAGTCTAAGTCTAAGTCTAAGTCTAAGTCTAAGTCTAAGTCTAAGTCTAAGTCTAAGTCTAAGTCTAAGTCTAAGTCTAAGTCTAAGTCTAAGTCTAAGTCTAAGTCTAAGTCTAAGTCTAAGTCTAAGTCTAAGTCTAAGTCTAAGTCTAAGTCTAAGTCTAAGTCTAAGTCTAAGTCTAAGTCTAAGTCTAAGTCTAAGTCTAAGTCTAAGTCTAAGTCTAAGTCTAAGTCTAAGTCTAAGTCTAAGTCTAAGTCTAAGTCTAAGTCTAAGTCTAAGTCTAAGTCTAAGTCTAAGTCTAAGTCTAAGTCTAAGTCTAAGTCTAAGTCTAAGTCTAAGTCTAAGTCTAAGTCTAAGTCTAAGTCTAAGTCTAAGTCTAAGTCTAAGTCTAAGTCTAAGTCTAAGTCTAAGTCTAAGTCTAAGTCTAAGTCTAAGTCTAAGTCTAAGTCTAAGTCTAAGTCTAAGTCTAAGTCTAAGTCTAAGTCTAAGTCTAAGTCTAAGTCTAAGTCTAAGTCTAAGTCTAAGTCTAAGTCTAAGTCTAAGTCTAAGTCTAAGTCTAAGTCTAAGTCTAAGTCTAAGTCTAAGTCTAAGTCTAAGTCTAAGTCTAAGTCTAAGTCTAAGTCTAAGTCTAAGTCTAAGTCTAAGTCTAAGTCTAAGTCTAAGTCTAAGTCTAAGTCTAAGTCTAAGTCTAAGTCTAAGTCTAAGTCTAAGTCTAAGTCTAAGTCTAAGTCTAAGTCTAAGTCTAAGTCTAAGTCTAAGTCTAAGTCTAAGTCTAAGTCTAAGTCTAAGTCTAAGTCTAAGTCTAAGTCTAAGTCTAAGTCTAAGTCTAAGTCTAAGTCTAAGTCTAAGTCTAAGTCTAAGTCTAAGTCTAAGTCTAAGTCTAAGTCTAAGTCTAAGTCTAAGTCTAAGTCTAAGTCTAAGTCTAAGTCTAAGTCTAAGTCTAAGTCTAAGTCTAAGTCTAAGTCTAAGTCTAAGTCTAAGTCTAAGTCTAAGTCTAAGTCTAAGTCTAAGTCTAAGTCTAAGTCTAAGTCTAAGTCTAAGTCTAAGTCTAAGTCTAAGTCTAAGTCTAAGTCTAAGTCTAAGTCTAAGTCTAAGTCTAAGTCTAAGTCTAAGTCTAAGTCTAAGTCTAAGTCTAAGTCTAAGTCTAAGTCTAAGTCTAAGTCTAAGTCTAAGTCTAAGTCTAAGTCTAAGTCTAAGTCTAAGTCTAAGTCTAAGTCTAAGTCTAAGTCTAAGTCTAAGTCTAAGTCTAAGTCTAAGTCTAAGTCTAAGTCTAAGTCTAAGTCTAAGTCTAAGTCTAAGTCTAAGTCTAAGTCTAAGTCTAAGTCTAAGTCTAAGTCTAAGTCTAAGTCTAAGTCTAAGTCTAAGTCTAAGTCTAAGTCTAAGTCTAAGTCTAAGTCTAAGTCTAAGTCTAAGTCTAAGTCTAAGTCTAAGTCTAAGTCTAAGTCTAAGTCTAAGTCTAAGTCTAAGTCTAAGTCTAAGTCTAAGTCTAAGTCTAAGTCTAAGTCTAAGTCTAAGTCTAAGTCTAAGTCTAAGTCTAAGTCTAAGTCTAAGTCTAAGTCTAAGTCTAAGTCTAAGTCTAAGTCTAAGTCTAAGTCTAAGTCTAAGTCTAAGTCTAAGTCTAAGTCTAAGTCTAAGTCTAAGTCTAAGTCTAAGTCTAAGTCTAAGTCTAAGTCTAAGTCTAAGTCTAAGTCTAAGTCTAAGTCTAAGTCTAAGTCTAAGTCTAAGTCTAAGTCTAAGTCTAAGTCTAAGTCTAAGTCTAAGTCTAAGTCTAAGTCTAAGTCTAAGTCTAAGTCTAAGTCTAAGTCTAAGTCTAAGTCTAAGTCTAAGTCTAAGTCTAAGTCTAAGTCTAAGTCTAAGTCTAAGTCTAAGTCTAAGTCTAAGTCTAAGTCTAAGTCTAAGTCTAAGTCTAAGTCTAAGTCTAAGTCTAAGTCTAAGTCTAAGTCTAAGTCTAAGTCTAAGTCTAAGTCTAAGTCTAAGTCTAAGTCTAAGTCTAAGTCTAAGTCTAAGTCTAAGTCTAAGTCTAAGTCTAAGTCTAAGTCTAAGTCTAAGTCTAAGTCTAAGTCTAAGTCTAAGTCTAAGTCTAAGTCTAAGTCTAAGTCTAAGTCTAAGTCTAAGTCTAAGTCTAAGTCTAAGTCTAAGTCTAAGTCTAAGTCTAAGTCTAAGTCTAAGTCTAAGTCTAAGTCTAAGTCTAAGTCTAAGTCTAAGTCTAAGTCTAAGTCTAAGTCTAAGTCTAAGTCTAAGTCTAAGTCTAAGTCTAAGTCTAAGTCTAAGTCTAAGTCTAAGTCTAAGTCTAAGTCTAAGTCTAAGTCTAAGTCTAAGTCTAAGTCTAAGTCTAAGTCTAAGTCTAAGTCTAAGTCTAAGTCTAAGTCTAAGTCTAAGTCTAAGTCTAAGTCTAAGTCTAAGTCTAAGTCTAAGTCTAAGTCTAAGTCTAAGTCTAAGTCTAAGTCTAAGTCTAAGTCTAAGTCTAAGTCTAAGTCTAAGTCTAAGTCTAAGTCTAAGTCTAAGTCTAAGTCTAAGTCTAAGTCTAAGTCTAAGTCTAAGTCTAAGTCTAAGTCTAAGTCTAAGTCTAAGTCTAAGTCTAAGTCTAAGTCTAAGTCTAAGTCTAAGTCTAAGTCTAAGTCTAAGTCTAAGTCTAAGTCTAAGTCTAAGTCTAAGTCTAAGTCTAAGTCTAAGTCTAAGTCTAAGTCTAAGTCTAAGTCTAAGTCTAAGTCTAAGTCTAAGTCTAAGTCTAAGTCTAAGTCTAAGTCTAAGTCTAAGTCTAAGTCTAAGTCTAAGTCTAAGTCTAAGTCTAAGTCTAAGTCTAAGTCTAAGTCTAAGTCTAAGTCTAAGTCTAAGTCTAAGTCTAAGTCTAAGTCTAAGTCTAAGTCTAAGTCTAAGTCTAAGTCTAAGTCTAAGTCTAAGTCTAAGTCTAAGTCTAAGTCTAAGTCTAAGTCTAAGTCTAAGTCTAAGTCTAAGTCTAAGTCTAAGTCTAAGTCTAAGTCTAAGTCTAAGTCTAAGTCTAAGTCTAAGTCTAAGTCTAAGTCTAAGTCTAAGTCTAAGTCTAAGTCTAAGTCTAAGTCTAAGTCTAAGTCTAAGTCTAAGTCTAAGTCTAAGTCTAAGTCTAAGTCTAAGTCTAAGTCTAAGTCTAAGTCTAAGTCTAAGTCTAAGTCTAAGTCTAAGTCTAAGTCTAAGTCTAAGTCTAAGTCTAAGTCTAAGTCTAAGTCTAAGTCTAAGTCTAAGTCTAAGTCTAAGTCTAAGTCTAAGTCTAAGTCTAAGTCTAAGTCTAAGTCTAAGTCTAAGTCTAAGTCTAAGTCTAAGTCTAAGTCTAAGTCTAAGTCTAAGTCTAAGTCTAAGTCTAAGTCTAAGTCTAAGTCTAAGTCTAAGTCTAAGTCTAAGTCTAAGTCTAAGTCTAAGTCTAAGTCTAAGTCTAAGTCTAAGTCTAAGTCTAAGTCTAAGTCTAAGTCTAAGTCTAAGTCTAAGTCTAAGTCTAAGTCTAAGTCTAAGTCTAAGTCTAAGTCTAAGTCTAAGTCTAAGTCTAAGTCTAAGTCTAAGTCTAAGTCTAAGTCTAAGTCTAAGTCTAAGTCTAAGTCTAAGTCTAAGTCTAAGTCTAAGTCTAAGTCTAAGTCTAAGTCTAAGTCTAAGTCTAAGTCTAAGTCTAAGTCTAAGTCTAAGTCTAAGTCTAAGTCTAAGTCTAAGTCTAAGTCTAAGTCTAAGTCTAAGTCTAAGTCTAAGTCTAAGTCTAAGTCTAAGTCTAAGTCTAAGTCTAAGTCTAAGTCTAAGTCTAAGTCTAAGTCTAAGTCTAAGTCTAAGTCTAAGTCTAAGTCTAAGTCTAAGTCTAAGTCTAAGTCTAAGTCTAAGTCTAAGTCTAAGTCTAAGTCTAAGTCTAAGTCTAAGTCTAAGTCTAAGTCTAAGTCTAAGTCTAAGTCTAAGTCTAAGTCTAAGTCTAAGTCTAAGTCTAAGTCTAAGTCTAAGTCTAAGTCTAAGTCTAAGTCTAAGTCTAAGTCTAAGTCTAAGTCTAAGTCTAAGTCTAAGTCTAAGTCTAAGTCTAAGTCTAAGTCTAAGTCTAAGTCTAAGTCTAAGTCTAAGTCTAAGTCTAAGTCTAAGTCTAAGTCTAAGTCTAAGTCTAAGTCTAAGTCTAAGTCTAAGTCTAAGTCTAAGTCTAAGTCTAAGTCTAAGTCTAAGTCTAAGTCTAAGTCTAAGTCTAAGTCTAAGTCTAAGTCTAAGTCTAAGTCTAAGTCTAAGTCTAAGTCTAAGTCTAAGTCTAAGTCTAAGTCTAAGTCTAAGTCTAAGTCTAAGTCTAAGTCTAAGTCTAAGTCTAAGTCTAAGTCTAAGTCTAAGTCTAAGTCTAAGTCTAAGTCTAAGTCTAAGTCTAAGTCTAAGTCTAAGTCTAAGTCTAAGTCTAAGTCTAAGTCTAAGTCTAAGTCTAAGTCTAAGTCTAAGTCTAAGTCTAAGTCTAAGTCTAAGTCTAAGTCTAAGTCTAAGTCTAAGTCTAAGTCTAAGTCTAAGTCTAAGTCTAAGTCTAAGTCTAAGTCTAAGTCTAAGTCTAAGTCTAAGTCTAAGTCTAAGTCTAAGTCTAAGTCTAAGTCTAAGTCTAAGTCTAAGTCTAAGTCTAAGTCTAAGTCTAAGTCTAAGTCTAAGTCTAAGTCTAAGTCTAAGTCTAAGTCTAAGTCTAAGTCTAAGTCTAAGTCTAAGTCTAAGTCTAAGTCTAAGTCTAAGTCTAAGTCTAAGTCTAAGTCTAAGTCTAAGTCTAAGTCTAAGTCTAAGTCTAAGTCTAAGTCTAAGTCTAAGTCTAAGTCTAAGTCTAAGTCTAAGTCTAAGTCTAAGTCTAAGTCTAAGTCTAAGTCTAAGTCTAAGTCTAAGTCTAAGTCTAAGTCTAAGTCTAAGTCTAAGTCTAAGTCTAAGTCTAAGTCTAAGTCTAAGTCTAAGTCTAAGTCTAAGTCTAAGTCTAAGTCTAAGTCTAAGTCTAAGTCTAAGTCTAAGTCTAAGTCTAAGTCTAAGTCTAAGTCTAAGTCTAAGTCTAAGTCTAAGTCTAAGTCTAAGTCTAAGTCTAAGTCTAAGTCTAAGTCTAAGTCTAAGTCTAAGTCTAAGTCTAAGTCTAAGTCTAAGTCTAAGTCTAAGTCTAAGTCTAAGTCTAAGTCTAAGTCTAAGTCTAAGTCTAAGTCTAAGTCTAAGTCTAAGTCTAAGTCTAAGTCTAAGTCTAAGTCTAAGTCTAAGTCTAAGTCTAAGTCTAAGTCTAAGTCTAAGTCTAAGTCTAAGTCTAAGTCTAAGTCTAAGTCTAAGTCTAAGTCTAAGTCTAAGTCTAAGTCTAAGTCTAAGTCTAAGTCTAAGTCTAAGTCTAAGTCTAAGTCTAAGTCTAAGTCTAAGTCTAAGTCTAAGTCTAAGTCTAAGTCTAAGTCTAAGTCTAAGTCTAAGTCTAAGTCTAAGTCTAAGTCTAAGTCTAAGTCTAAGTCTAAGTCTAAGTCTAAGTCTAAGTCTAAGTCTAAGTCTAAGTCTAAGTCTAAGTCTAAGTCTAAGTCTAAGTCTAAGTCTAAGTCTAAGTCTAAGTCTAAGTCTAAGTCTAAGTCTAAGTCTAAGTCTAAGTCTAAGTCTAAGTCTAAGTCTAAGTCTAAGTCTAAGTCTAAGTCTAAGTCTAAGTCTAAGTCTAAGTCTAAGTCTAAGTCTAAGTCTAAGTCTAAGTCTAAGTCTAAGTCTAAGTCTAAGTCTAAGTCTAAGTCTAAGTCTAAGTCTAAGTCTAAGTCTAAGTCTAAGTCTAAGTCTAAGTCTAAGTCTAAGTCTAAGTCTAAGTCTAAGTCTAAGTCTAAGTCTAAGTCTAAGTCTAAGTCTAAGTCTAAGTCTAAGTCTAAGTCTAAGTCTAAGTCTAAGTCTAAGTCTAAGTCTAAGTCTAAGTCTAAGTCTAAGTCTAAGTCTAAGTCTAAGTCTAAGTCTAAGTCTAAGTCTAAGTCTAAGTCTAAGTCTAAGTCTAAGTCTAAGTCTAAGTCTAAGTCTAAGTCTAAGTCTAAGTCTAAGTCTAAGTCTAAGTCTAAGTCTAAGTCTAAGTCTAAGTCTAAGTCTAAGTCTAAGTCTAAGTCTAAGTCTAAGTCTAAGTCTAAGTCTAAGTCTAAGTCTAAGTCTAAGTCTAAGTCTAAGTCTAAGTCTAAGTCTAAGTCTAAGTCTAAGTCTAAGTCTAAGTCTAAGTCTAAGTCTAAGTAGTCTAAGTCTAAGTCTAAGACTAAGTCTAAGTCTAAGACTAAGACTTAGACTTAGACTAAGACTTAGACTAGACTAGACTTAGACTTAGACTTAGACTTAGACTTAGACTTAGACTTAGACTTAGACTTAGACTTAGACTTAGACTTAGACTTAGACTTAGACTTAGACTTAGACTTAGACTTAGACTTAGACTTAGACTTAGACTTAGACTTAGACTTAGACTTAGACTTAGACTTAGACTTAGACTTAGACTTAGACTTAGACTTAGACTTAGACTTAGACTTAGACTTAGACTTAGACTTAGACTTAGACTTAGACTTAGACTTAGACTTAGACTTAGACTTAGACTTAGACTTAGACTTAGACTTAGACTTAGACTTAGACTTAGACTTAGACTTAGACTTAGACTTAGACTTAGACTTAGACTTAGACTTAGACTTAGACTTAGACTTAGACTTAGACTTAGACTTAGACTTAGACTTAGACTTAGACTTAGACTTAGACTTAGACTTAGACTTAGACTTAGACTTAGACTTAGACTTAGACTTAGACTTAGACTTAGACTTAGACTTAGACTTAGACTTAGACTTAGACTTAGACTTAGACTTAGACTTAGACTTAGACTTAGACTTAGACTTAGACTTAGACTTAGACTTAGACTTAGACTTAGACTTAGACTTAGACTTAGACTTAGACTTAGACTTAGACTTAGACTTAGACTTAGACTTAGACTTAGACTTAGACTTAGACTTAGACTTAGACTTAGACTTAGACTTAGACTTAGACTTAGACTTAGACTTAGACTTAGACTTAGACTTAGACTTAGACTTAGACTTAGACTTAGACTTAGACTTAGACTTAGACTTAGACTTAGACTTAGACTTAGACTTAGACTTAGACTTAGACTTAGACTTAGACTTAGACTTAGACTTAGACTTAGACTTAGACTTAGACTTAGACTTAGACTTAGACTTAGACTTAGACTTAGACTTAGACTTAGACTTAGACTTAGACTTAGACTTAGACTTAGACTTAGACTTAGACTTAGACTTAGACTTAGACTTAGACTTAGACTTAGACTTAGACTTAGACTTAGACTTAGACTTAGACTTAGACTTAGACTTAGACTTAGACTTAGACTTAGACTTAGACTTAGACTTAGACTTAGACTTAGACTTAGACTTAGACTTAGACTTAGACTTAGACTTAGACTTAGACTTAGACTTAGACTTAGACTTAGACTTAGACTTAGACTTAGACTTAGACTTAGACTTAGACTTAGACTTAGACTTAGACTTAGACTTAGACTTAGACTTAGACTTAGACTTAGACTTAGACTTAGACTTAGACTTAGACTTAGACTTAGACTTAGACTTAGACTTAGACTTAGACTTAGACTTAGACTTAGACTTAGACTTAGACTTAGACTTAGACTTAGACTTAGACTTAGACTTAGACTTAGACTTAGACTTAGACTTAGACTTAGACTTAGACTTAGACTTAGACTTAGACTTAGACTTAGACTTAGACTTAGACTTAGACTTAGACTTAGACTTAGACTTAGACTTAGACTTAGACTTAGACTTAGACTTAGACTTAGACTTAGACTTAGACTTAGACTTAGACTTAGACTTAGACTTAGACTTAGACTTAGACTTAGACTTAGACTTAGACTTAGACTTAGACTTAGACTTAGACTTAGACTTAGACTTAGACTTAGACTTAGACTTAGACTTAGACTTAGACTTAGACTTAGACTTAGACTTAGACTTAGACTTAGACTTAGACTTAGACTTAGACTTAGACTTAGACTTAGACTTAGACTTAGACTTAGACTTAGACTTAGACTTAGACTTAGACTTAGACTTAGACTTAGACTTAGACTTAGACTTAGACTTAGACTTAGACTTAGACTTAGACTTAGACTTAGACTTAGACTTAGACTTAGACTTAGACTTAGACTTAGACTTAGACTTAGACTTAGACTTAGACTTAGACTTAGACTTAGACTTAGACTTAGACTTAGACTTAGACTTAGACTTAGACTTAGACTTAGACTTAGACTTAGACTTAGACTTAGACTTAGACTTAGACTTAGACTTAGACTTAGACTTAGACTTAGACTTAGACTTAGACTTAGACTTAGACTTAGACTTAGACTTAGACTTAGACTTAGACTTAGACTTAGACTTAGACTTAGACTTAGACTTAGACTTAGACTTAGACTTAGACTTAGACTTAGACTTAGACTTAGACTTAGACTTAGACTTAGACTTAGACTTAGACTTAGACTTAGACTTAGACTTAGACTTAGACTTAGACTTAGACTTAGACTTAGACTTAGACTTAGACTTAGACTTAGACTTAGACTTAGACTTAGACTTAGACTTAGACTTAGACTTAGACTTAGACTTAGACTTAGACTTAGACTTAGACTTAGACTTAGACTTAGACTTAGACTTAGACTTAGACTTAGACTTAGACTTAGACTTAGACTTAGACTTAGACTTAGACTTAGACTTAGACTTAGACTTAGACTTAGACTTAGACTTAGACTTAGACTTAGACTTAGACTTAGACTTAGACTTAGACTTAGACTTAGACTTAGACTTAGACTTAGACTTAGACTTAGACTTAGACTTAGACTTAGACTTAGACTTAGACTTAGACTTAGACTTAGACTTAGACTTAGACTTAGACTTAGACTTAGACTTAGACTTAGACTTAGACTTAGACTTAGACTTAGACTTAGACTTAGACTTAGACTTAGACTTAGACTTAGACTTAGACTTAGACTTAGACTTAGACTTAGACTTAGACTTAGACTTAGACTTAGACTTAGACTTAGACTTAGACTTAGACTTAGACTTAGACTTAGACTTAGACTTAGACTTAGACTTAGACTTAGACTTAGACTTAGACTTAGACTTAGACTTAGACTTAGACTTAGACTTAGACTTAGACTTAGACTTAGACTTAGACTTAGACTTAGACTTAGACTTAGACTTAGACTTAGACTTAGACTTAGACTTAGACTTAGACTTAGACTTAGACTTAGACTTAGACTTAGACTTAGACTTAGACTTAGACTTAGACTTAGACTTAGACTTAGACTTAGACTTAGACTTAGACTTAGACTTAGACTTAGACTTAGACTTAGACTTAGACTTAGACTTAGACTTAGACTTAGACTTAGACTTAGACTTAGACTTAGACTTAGACTTAGACTTAGACTTAGACTTAGACTTAGACTTAGACTTAGACTTAGACTTAGACTTAGACTTAGACTTAGACTTAGACTTAGACTTAGACTTAGACTTAGACTTAGACTTAGACTTAGACTTAGACTTAGACTTAGACTTAGACTTAGACTTAGACTTAGACTTAGACTTAGACTTAGACTTAGACTTAGACTTAGACTTAGACTTAGACTTAGACTTAGACTTAGACTTAGACTTAGACTTAGACTTAGACTTAGACTTAGACTTAGACTTAGACTTAGACTTAGACTTAGACTTAGACTTAGACTTAGACTTAGACTTAGACTTAGACTTAGACTTAGACTTAGACTTAGACTTAGACTTAGACTTAGACTTAGACTTAGACTTAGACTTAGACTTAGACTTAGACTTAGACTTAGACTTAGACTTAGACTTAGACTTAGACTTAGACTTAGACTTAGACTTAGACTTAGACTTAGACTTAGACTTAGACTTAGACTTAGACTTAGACTTAGACTTAGACTTAGACTTAGACTTAGACTTAGACTTAGACTTAGACTTAGACTTAGACTTAGACTTAGACTTAGACTTAGACTTAGACTTAGACTTAGACTTAGACTTAGACTTAGACTTAGACTTAGACTTAGACTTAGACTTAGACTTAGACTTAGACTTAGACTTAGACTTAGACTTAGACTTAGACTTAGACTTAGACTTAGACTTAGACTTAGACTTAGACTTAGACTTAGACTTAGACTTAGACTTAGACTTAGACTTAGACTTAGACTTAGACTTAGACTTAGACTTAGACTTAGACTTAGACTTAGACTTAGACTTAGACTTAGACTTAGACTTAGACTTAGACTTAGACTTAGACTTAGACTTAGACTTAGACTTAGACTTAGACTTAGACTTAGACTTAGACTTAGACTTAGACTTAGACTTAGACTTAGACTTAGACTTAGACTTAGACTTAGACTTAGACTTAGACTTAGACTTAGACTTAGACTTAGACTTAGACTTAGACTTAGACTTAGACTTAGACTTAGACTTAGACTTAGACTTAGACTTAGACTTAGACTTAGACTTAGACTTAGACTTAGACTTAGACTTAGACTTAGACTTAGACTTAGACTTAGACTTAGACTTAGACTTAGACTTAGACTTAGACTTAGACTTAGACTTAGACTTAGACTTAGACTTAGACTTAGACTTAGACTTAGACTTAGACTTAGACTTAGACTTAGACTTAGACTTAGACTTAGACTTAGACTTAGACTTAGACTTAGACTTAGACTTAGACTTAGACTTAGACTTAGACTTAGACTTAGACTTAGACTTAGACTTAGACTTAGACTTAGACTTAGACTTAGACTTAGACTTAGACTTAGACTTAGACTTAGACTTAGACTTAGACTTAGACTTAGACTTAGACTTAGACTTAGACTTAGACTTAGACTTAGACTTAGACTTAGACTTAGACTTAGACTTAGACTTAGACTTAGACTTAGACTTAGACTTAGACTTAGACTTAGACTTAGACTTAGACTTAGACTTAGACTTAGACTTAGACTTAGACTTAGACTTAGACTTAGACTTAGACTTAGACTTAGACTTAGACTTAGACTTAGACTTAGACTTAGACTTAGACTTAGACTTAGACTTAGACTTAGACTTAGACTTAGACTTAGACTTAGACTTAGACTTAGACTTAGACTTAGACTTAGACTTAGACTTAGACTTAGACTTAGACTTAGACTTAGACTTAGACTTAGACTTAGACTTAGACTTAGACTTAGACTTAGACTTAGACTTAGACTTAGACTTAGACTTAGACTTAGACTTAGACTTAGACTTAGACTTAGACTTAGACTTAGACTTAGACTTAGACTTAGACTTAGACTTAGACTTAGACTTAGACTTAGACTTAGACTTAGACTTAGACTTAGACTTAGACTTAGACTTAGACTTAGACTTAGACTTAGACTTAGACTTAGACTTAGACTTAGACTTAGACTTAGACTTAGACTTAGACTTAGACTTAGACTTAGACTTAGACTTAGACTTAGACTTAGACTTAGACTTAGACTTAGACTTAGACTTAGACTTAGACTTAGACTTAGACTTAGACTTAGACTTAGACTTAGACTTAGACTTAGACTTAGACTTAGACTTAGACTTAGACTTAGACTTAGACTTAGACTTAGACTTAGACTTAGACTTAGACTTAGACTTAGACTTAGACTTAGACTTAGACTTAGACTTAGACTTAGACTTAGACTTAGACTTAGACTTAGACTTAGACTTAGACTTAGACTTAGACTTAGACTTAGACTTAGACTTAGACTTAGACTTAGACTTAGACTTAGACTTAGACTTAGACTTAGACTTAGACTTAGACTTAGACTTAGACTTAGACTTAGACTTAGACTTAGACTTAGACTTAGACTTAGACTTAGACTTAGACTTAGACTTAGACTTAGACTTAGACTTAGACTTAGACTTAGACTTAGACTTAGACTTAGACTTAGACTTAGACTTAGACTTAGACTTAGACTTAGACTTAGACTTAGACTTAGACTTAGACTTAGACTTAGACTTAGACTTAGACTTAGACTTAGACTTAGACTTAGACTTAGACTTAGACTTAGACTTAGACTTAGACTTAGACTTAGACTTAGACTTAGACTTAGACTTAGACTTAGACTTAGACTTAGACTTAGACTTAGACTTAGACTTAGACTTAGACTTAGACTTAGACTTAGACTTAGACTTAGACTTAGACTTAGACTTAGACTTAGACTTAGACTTAGACTTAGACTTAGACTTAGACTTAGACTTAGACTTAGACTTAGACTTAGACTTAGACTTAGACTTAGACTTAGACTTAGACTTAGACTTAGACTTAGACTTAGACTTAGACTTAGACTTAGACTTAGACTTAGACTTAGACTTAGACTTAGACTTAGACTTAGACTTAGACTTAGACTTAGACTTAGACTTAGACTTAGACTTAGACTTAGACTTAGACTTAGACTTAGACTTAGACTTAGACTTAGACTTAGACTTAGACTTAGACTTAGACTTAGACTTAGACTTAGACTTAGACTATAGACTTAGACTTAGACTTAGACTTAGACTTAGACTTAGACTTAGACTTAGACTTAGACTTAGACTTAGACTTAGACTTAGACTTAGACTTAGACTTAGACTTAGACTTAGACTTAGACTTAGACTTAGACTTAGACTTAGACT